>NC_060178.1:10494739-10527239 GCF_021184085.1 Oncorhynchus gorbuscha | reverse complement strand
TTTCGCTTTGCTTATTTGAGCTGTTCTTGCCATAATATGGATTGGTCTTTTACCAAATAGGGCTATCTTCTGTATACCACCCTTACCTGGTAAGGTATGAGGTATCACAATACAACTGATTGGCTCAAACCCATTAAGAAGGAAAGAAATTCTACAAATGAACTTTTAACAAAGCACACCTGTTAATTGAAATGCATTCCAGGTGACTACCTCATGAAGCTGGTTGAGAGAATGCCAAGAGTGTACAAAGCTGTCATCAAGGCAAAGGGTGGCTACTTTGATGAATCTCAAATATAAAATATATTTGGATTTGTTTAACACTTTTTTGGGTTAGTACGTGATTCCAAATGTGTTATTTCATAGTTTTGATGTCTTCACTATTATTCTACAATGTAGAAAGTAGTAAAAAAAATGTATATATATATACAACAAGGTGCATACTCATGACCCCAGCTCTTACCCATTGCCCGGAGGAACTCCTCGTACAGTTCAAAGGTCATCAGAGGGTTGGGCAGGTCACGGAGCCATTGTTTGAGCACTCCGGCGATGACGTGGATGTTGTAATCGTCCAGGTTCATGCTGCTCACATCTTAAGTAGGAGAGGAAGAGAGTAGGAGAGGAAGAGAGTAGGAGAGGAAGAAAGCAGGACAGGAAGAGAGTAGGACAGGAAGAGAGTAGGACAGGAAGAGAGTAGGACAGGAAGAGAGCAGGACAGAAAGAGAGCAGGACAAGAAGAGAGCAGGACAAGAAGAGAGTAGAGCAGGAAGAGAGTAGAGGAGGAAGAGAGTTGGACAGGAAGAGAGTAGGACAGGAAGAGAGTAGAGCAGGAAGAGAGTATGACAGGAAGAGAGTAGGACAGGAAGAGAGTAGAGCAGGAAGAGAGTATGACAGGAAGAGAGTAGAGCAGGAAGAGAGTAGAGCAGGAAGAGAGTAGAGGAGGAAGAGAGTAGGACAAGAAGAGAGTAGGACAGGAAGAGAGTAGAGCAGGAAGAGAGTATGACAGGAAGAGAGTAGGACAGGAAGAGAGTAGAGCAGGAAGATAGCAGGACAGGAAGAGAGCAGGACAGGAAGAGAGCAGGACAAGAATAGAGTAGGACAGGAAGAGAGTAGAGGAGGAAGAGAGTATGACAGGAAGAGAGTAGAGCAGGAAGAGAGTAGGACAGGAAGAGAGTAGAGCAGGAAGAGAGTATGACAGGAAGAGAGTATGACAGGAAGAGAGTATGACAGGAAGAGAGTAGAGCAGGAAGAGAGTAGGACAGGAAGAGAGTAGGACAGGAAGAGAGTAGGACAGGAAGAGAGTAGAGCAGGAAGAGAGTAGAGCAGGAAGAGAGTAGAGCAGGAAGAGAGTAGAGCAGGAAGAGAGTAGAGCAGGAAGAGAGTAGAGCAGGAAGAGAGTAGGACAGGAAGAGAGTAGGAGAGGAAGAGAGTAGAGCAGGAAGAGAGTAGGACAGGAAGAGAGTAGGACAGGAAGAGAGTAGGAGAGGGAATACTACAGTTAGATTGAACATTACAACTGACACGGTGCTTACGATCCGGCAGTGTGAATACCGTACAAATGGTGTCATGGCATCTTGTTTTGTACGGAGGGTTGACACTACTATTACAGCCTGTGTCAACAGTCTGTATCCATGCTAGGGAATGCAGTTTCAACACGGTCCTTGCCACCTGTCTCCTCACATGATCTAAACCAATCAGAAACCCTATAGAGCAGGTACCCTGACATTGTCTAAACCAATCAGAAACCCTATAGAGCAGGTACCCTGACATTATCTAAACTAATCAGAAACCTTATAGAGCAGATACCCTGACATTATCTAAACCAATCAGAAGCCCTATAGAGCAGGTACCCTGACATTATCTAAACCAATCAGAAGCCCTATAGAGCAGGTACCCTGACATTATCTAAACCAAGCAGAGGTGGGGCCAGAACATAGTTGTAAATAATTTGTAGACTGCAAATTGACCGCAATAATCCCAAACAGATATAGTATTTGAAATAAATAGAATAATTTCAAACATGAATTACATTGGGATATGATCACATTGCCATTCTATTCATGAGTGGGTGGGACTTGGGAACATATTTCCTTATTAAATTAAAACACCATTGAGCTGATTTCCTTGTCCTTTTACAGTCATATGTCCAACAACAAAACTAAAAGATAAAGCCATATCTCAGACTGGCCAATAAAAATAAAAGTTTATGATGGGCAAAAGAACACAGACACTGGACAGTCGAGACTCGTGTTTTGCGGGGAATATTTCATGAAGCTGCCAGTTGAGGACTGCAGCTCTACTCTAGACACTCTCCTCTTGCTTAGTTGTGCACCGGGCCTCCCACTGCTCTTTCTATTCTGGTTAGTGCCAGTTTGCGCTGTTCTGCGAAGGGAGTAGTACACAGCGGTGTACGAGATCTTCAGTTTCATGGCAATTTCTCTCATGAACAAGAATAGAGTTTCAGAAGAAAGTTCTTTGTTTCTGGCCATTTTGAGCCTGTAATCGAACCCACAAATGCTGATGCTCCAGATACTCAACTAGTCTAAAGAAGGCCAGTGTTATTGCCTCTTTAATCAGAACAACAGTTTTCAGCTGTGCTGAAACATAATTGCAAAAGGGTTTTCTAATTACCAATAAACCTTTTAAAATTATAAACTTGGATTAGCTAACCCAATGTGCCATTGGAATACAGGAGTGATGGTTGCTGATAATGGGCCTCTATACGCCTATGTAGATATTCCATTAGTTTATATAAACTCAGCAAAAAAATAAATGTCCTCTCACTGTCAACTGCATTTATTTTCAGCAAACTTAACTTGTGTAAATGTTTGTATGAACACAACAAGATTCAACAACTGAGATATGAACTGAATAAGTTCCACAGACATGTGACTAACGGAAATGGAATACTGTGTCCCTGAACAACAGGGAAGGGGGGGGTCAAAATCAAAAGTAACAGTCAGTATCGAGGGTGGCCACAAGCTGCATTAAGTACTGCAGTGCATCTCCTCCTCATGGACTGCACCAGATTTGCCAGTTCTTGCTATGAGATGTTACCCCACTCTTCCACCAAGGCACCTGCAAGTTCCCAGACATTTCTGGGGGCAATGGCCCTAGCCCTCACCCTCCGATCCAACAGGTCCCAGACGTGCTCAATGGGATTGAGATCCGGGCTCTCGCTGGCCATGGCAGAACACTGACATTCCTGTGTTGCAGGAAATCACGCACAGAACGAGCAGTATGGCTGGTGGCATTGTCATGCTGGAGGGTCATGTCATGATGAGCCTGCAGGAAGGGTACCGCATGAGGGACGAGGATGTCATCCCTGTAACTCACAGCGTTGAGATTGAGCTTGTTATCATTGCAGGCAGTCCGATGATGCTGTGACACACCGCTCCAGACCATGACGGACCCTCCATCTCCAAATCGATCCCGCTCCAGAGTACAGGCCTCGGTGGAACGCTCATTCCTTCGACGATAAACGTGAATCTGACCATCCCCCCTGGTGAGACAAAACCGCGACTCGTCAGTGAAGAGCACTTTTTGCCAGTCCTGTCTGGTCCAGCGACAGTGGGTATGTGTCCATAGGCGACGTTGTTGCCGCTGATGTCTGGTGAGGACCTGCCTTACAACAGGCCTACAAGCCCTCAGTCCAGCCTCTCTCAGCCTATTGCGGACAGTCTGAACACTGATGGAGGGATTGTGCATTCCTGGTGTAACTCGGGCAGTTGTTGTTGCCATCCTGCACCTGTCCCGCAGGTGTGACGTTCGGATGTACCGATCCTGTGCAGGTGTTGTTACACATGGTCTGCCACTGCGAGGATGATCAGCTGTTCATCCGTACTCCCTGTAGCGCTGTCTTAGGCATCTCACAGTACGGACATTGCAATTGTCCTGTATGCCTAAGGCACGTTCATGCAGATGAGCAGGGACCCTGGGCATCTTTTTTTTGGTGTTTTTCAGAGTCAGTAGAAATGCCTCTTTAGTGTCCTAAGTTTTCATAACTGTGACCTTAATTGCCTACCGTCTGTAAGCTGTTAGTGTCTTAACGACCGTTCCACAGGTGCGTGTTCATCCATTCTTTATGGTTCATTAAACAAGCATGGGAAACAGTGTTTATACCCTTTACAATGAAGATCTGTAAAATTTGGATTTTTATGAATTATCTTTGAAAGAAAGGGTCCTGAAAAAGGGACCTTTCTTTTTTTGCTGAGTTTATATATATATGTGTGTGTTAGGTCAAAAGTTTGGACATACCTCAATTACCTCGACTAGCCCATTGACACTGTACAGGTATCCCCTGTATATACAGTTGAAGTCGGAAGTTTACATACACTTAAGTTGGAATCATTAAAACTTGTTTTTCAACCACTCCACAAATTTCTTGTTAACAAACTATAGTTTTGACAAGTCTGCTAGGACATTCTTTTTGTGCATGACACAAGTAATGTTTCCAATTGTTTACAGACAGATTATTTCACTCATAATTCACTGTGTCTCAATTCTAGTGGGTCAGAACACTAAGTTGACTGTGCCTTTAAACAGCTTGGAAAATTCCAGAAAATTATGTCATGTCTTTTGAAGCTTCTGATAGGCTAATTGACATAATTTGAGTCAATTGGAGGTGTACCTGTGGATGTATTTCAAGGCCTACTTTCAAACCCAGTGCCTCTTTGCTTGACATCATGGGAAAATCAAAAGAAATCAGCCAAAATTTGATTCACCCTTGGGAGCAATTTCCAAATGCCTGAAGGTACCACGTTCATTTGTACAAACAATAGTATGCAAGTATAATCAATATGGGACCACGCAGCCGTCATACCGCTCAGGAAGAAGACGCGCTGTCTCCTAGAGATGAACGTACTTTGGTGCGAAAAGTGCAAATCAATCCCAGAACAACAGCAAAGGACCTTGTGAAGATGCTGGAGGAAACAGGTACAAAAGTATCTATGTCCACTGTATAAAACGAGTCCCATATCGGCATAACCTGAAAGGCTACTCAGCAAGGAAGAAGCCACTGCCAAAACTAAAAAAGCCATGGAGCCATTTTGCCATGGAGCAGAGACCCAAATGTTTGCAGTTTTTTTATATGATATCTGAGTGAGAGGAACTAACAAAAGCAATGGGAGACCTACTGGTTACTACAAGTTTAGATAGCTGGCCACTAGACTAAATTACCAAGCTAGACTAAATTACCAGGCCAGACTAAATTACCAAGCCAGACTAAATTACCAAGGTAGACTAAATTACCAAACTAGACTAAATTACCAAGCTAGACTAAATTACCAAGCCAGACTAAATTACCAAGATAGACTAAATTACCAAGATAGACTAAATTACCAAGATAGACTAAATTACCAAGCCAGACTAAATTACCAAGCCAGACTAAATTACCAAGCTAGACTAAATTACCAAGATAGACTAAATTACCAAACTAGACTAAATGACCAAACTAGACTAAATTACCAATCTAGACTAAATGACCAATCTAGACTAAATGACCAAACTAGACTAAATTACCAAGATAGACTAAAATACCAAGCCAGACTAAATTACCAAGATAGACTAAATTACCAAGACAGACTAAATTACCAAGCTAGACTAAATTACCAAGCTAGACTAAATTACCAAGCTAGACTAAATTACCAAACTAGACTAAATGACCAAACTAGACTAAATGACCAATCTAGACTAAATGACCAATCTAGACTAAATGACCAAACTAGACTAAATGACCAATCTAGACTAAATTACCAAACTAGACTAAATGACCAATCTAGACTAAATGACCAATCTAGACTAAATGACCAATCTAGACTAAATGACCAATCTAGACTAAATTACCAAACTAGACTAAATTATCAATCTAGACTAAATGACCAAACTAGACTAAATGACCAAACTAGACTAAATGACCAAACTAGACTAAATGACCAAACTAGACTAAATGACCAAACTAGACTAAATGACCAAACTAGACTAAATGACCAAACTAGACTAAATGACCAAACTAGACTAAATTACCAATCTAAAAAATGTCAGCTGACATGGAGTAATTGATTGACATTTCGAAATTGCACCTTATGTATTCTGGTATTCTAACCTTTAACAGGAAGTTGAGACCCCGGGGGGGAGGGACTGATCTGAGGGCCATCCCTGGTATAGACAGTCCTTTGACCATATCTCTGCTATCCCTCCCTGGTCTACTTTAACTGGTGTAGTACCCTGCCAATCATACCTGTGTCCAGCCCCTGCCGCAGCTCTTTGATCTTATTGGTGGAGCCAGACTTCCTGAAGATGCCCTCTGTGTAGAGGCCGTGCATCTCGATGTAGTTGATGAGCTTCTCCACCACCAGGGGCACGGTCCTCTCCTCGCTGGTCAGACGAGACACCTCCACGCCAAACTGCCTGGACGACAGCTCCAGGTCGTACTGATAGAGAAAAACACAAACGCGGATGGAAGGACGGACACACATGTACATCGCAAACACACGCACGCAGACGGACGGATGGACAGAAGTGAGAAGCACAGACAGACCAATATATAACATGGAGGTACAGAGAGAGAGAATTGTGGTGTCAAATATTTAATGGGCATTTGCAAATGTAAACACTCCAACATCCGTTATTAGGAATGTAAGAAAAGCCATCGAGCGAATAGTCTCCTCTTTACATCATTGGGAAGAATAACATGGTTTGTTGATCGTTAGCCTCATCCCTCCTTTCCATTGTCAGTAACGTACACTTGCAAACTATAAAATAGTCTCATCTTTACATCATTGGGAAGAATAACATGGTTTGTTGATCGTTAGCCTCATCCCTCCTTTCCATTGTCAGTAACGTACACTTGCAAACTATAAAATAGTCTCCTCTTTACATCATTGGGAAGAATAACATGGTTTGTTGATCGTTAGCCTCATCCCTCCTTTCCATTGTCAGTAACGTACACTTGCAAACTATAAAATAGTCTCCTCTTTACATCATTGGGAAGAATAACATGGTTTGTTGATCGTTAGCCTCATCCCTCCTTTCCATTGTCAGTAACGTACACTTGCAAACTATAAAATAGTCTCCTCTTTACATCATTGGGAAGAATAACATGGTTTGTTGATCGTTAGCCTCATCCCTCCTTTCCATTGTCAGTAACGTACACTTGCAAACTATAAAATAGTCTCCTCTTTACATCATTGGGAAGAATAACATGGTTTGTTGATCGTTAGCCTCATCCCTCCTTTCCATTGTCAGTAACGTACACTTGCAAACTATGAAATAGTCTCCTCTTTACATCATTGGGAAGAATAACATGGTTTGTTGATCGTTAGCCTCATCCCTCCTTTCCATTGTCAGTAACGTACACTTGCAAACTATAAAATAGTCTCCTCTTTACATCATTGGGAAGAATAACATGGTTTGTTGATCGTTAGCCTCATCCCTCCTTTCCATTGTCAGTAACGTACACTTGCAAACTATAAAATAGTCTCCTCTTTACATCATTGGGAAGAATAACATGGTTTGTTGATCGTTAGCCTCATCCCTCCTTTCCATTGTCAGTAACGTACACTTGCAAACTATAAAATAGTCTCCTCTTTACATCATTGGGAAGAATAACATGGTTTGTTGATCGTTAGCCTCATCCCTCCTTTCCATTGTCAGTAACGTACACTTGCAAACTATAAAATAGTCTCCTCTTTACATCATTGGGAAGAATAACATGGTTTGTTGATCGTTAGCCTCATCCCTCCTTTCCATTGTCAGTAACGTACACTTGCAAACTATAAAATAGTCTCCTCTTTACATCATTGGGAAGAATAACATGGTTTGTTGATCGTTAGCCTCATCCCTCCTTTCCATTGTCAGTAACGTACACTTGCAAACTATAAAATAGTCTCCTCTTTACATCATTGGGAAGAATAACATGGTTTGTTGATCGTTAGCCTCATCCCTCCTTTCCATTGTCAGTAACGTACACTTGCAAACTATAAAATAGTCTCCTCTTTACATCATTGGGAAGAATAACATGGTTTGTTGATCGTTAGCCTCATCCCTCCTTTCCATTGTCAGTAACGTACACTTGCAAACTATGAAATAGTCTCCTCTTTACATCATTGGGAAGAATAACATGGTTTGTTGATCGTTAGCCTCATCCCTCCTTTCCATTGTCAGTAACGTACAATTGCAAACTATAAAATAGTCTCCTCTTTACATCATTGGGAAGAATAACATGGTTTGTTGATCGTTAGCCTCATCCCTCCTTTCCATTGTCAGTAACGTACACTTGCAAACTATAAAATAGTCTCCTCTTTACATCATTGGGAAGAATAACATGGTTTGTTGATCGTTAGCCTCATCCCTCCTTTCCATTGTCAGTAACGTACACTTGCAAACTATAAAATAGTCTCCTCTTTACATCATTGGGAAGAATAACATGGTTTGTTGATCGTTAGCCTCATCCCTCCTTTCCATTGTCAGTAACGTACACTTGCAAACTATAAAATAGTCTCTTACCTTTTTGCTACATTTGGTGGTCCTGGAGCAGCACTTTCTATGGCAGGCGTACCGACACACTGCAGAAGAGGACACAACAGAGACAGAACCATCTGCTAACCTTACACACACTGCAGAAGAGGACACAACAGAGACAGAACCATCTGCTAACCTTACACACACTGCAGAAGAGGACACAACAGAGACAGAACCATCTGCTAACCTTACACACACTGCAGAAGAGGACACAACAGAGACAGAACCATCTGCTAACCTTACAACGTTCTGAAATGGTTCCGTGTCCAACCCCTGGTCAGTCAACAACCAACAACCTGTATACCCTAACCTTTCTGCAACATTTGGTGGTCCTGGAGCAGCACTTTCTATGGCAGGCGTACCGACACACTGCAGAAGAGGACACAACAGAGACAGAACCATCTGCTAACCTTACAACATTCTGAAATGGTTCCGTGTCCAACCCCTGGTCAGTCAACAACCAACAACCTGTATACCCTAACCTTTCTGCAACATTCCAACATTGTTCAGTGTCCAACCTCTGGGTCAAGAATAGTGCACCAAATATGGAAAAAGGATCTGTTTGGAATCAATACTTAGAGAGAGTATGGAGGAATGGAATGGGGCGGCAGGGTAGCCTAGTGGTTAGAGTGTTGGACTAGTAACCGGAAGGTTGCAAGTTCAAACCCCCGAGCTGACAAGGAACAAATCTGTCATTCTGCCCCTGAACAAGGCAGTTAACCCATTGTTCCTAGGCTGTCATTGAAAATAATAATCTGTTCTTAACTGACTTGCCTGGTTACATAAAGGTACAAATAAAATAAGAAATACTTAGAGAGAGTATGGAGGAATGGAATCATTACTTAGAGAGAGTATGGAGGAATGGAATCATTACTTAGAGAGAATATGGAGAATGGAATCATTACTTAGAGAGAGTATGGAGGAATGGAATCATTACTTAGAGAGAATATGGAGGAATGGAATCATTACTTAGAGAGAGTATGGAGGAATGGAATCATTACTTAGAGAGAGTATGGAGGAATGGAATCATTACTTAGAGAGAGAATGGAATCATTACTTAGAGAGAGTATGGAGGAATGGAATCATTACTTAGAGAGAGTATGGAGGAATGGAATCATTACTTAGAGAGAGTATGGAGGAATGGAATCATTACTTAGAGAGAGTATGGAGGAATGGAATCATTACTTAGATAGAATATGGAGGAATGGAATCATTACTTAGAGAGAGTATGGAGGAATGGAATCATTACTTAGAGAGAGTATGGAGGAATGGAATCATTACTTAGGGAGAGTATGGAGGAATGGAATCATTACTTAGAGAGAGTATGGAGGAATGGAATCATTACTTAGAGAGAGTATGGAGGAATGGAATCATTACTTAGAGAGAGTATGGAGGAATGGAATCATTACTTAGAGAGAGTATGGAGGAATGGAATCATTACTTAGAGAGAGTATGGAGGAATGGAATCATTACTTAGAGAGAGTATGGAGGAATGGAATGCATAGTTAGAGTATGGAGGACATAACAAGATAGAAGATTTATGACAAGAGCTGGAACACCATTTTTAAAATTATTATTATTTAAATAAATATATATATTTATATATATATATTTAACCTTTATTTAACTAGAACCAATTCTAATTTACAATGGCGGAAAAACCCGGGAACGCTGGGCCAATTGTGCGCCGCCCTATGGGACTCCCAATCACGTCCGGATGAGATACAGCCTGGAATCGAACCAGGGAATGTAGTGACACCTCTTGCTCTGAGATGCGGTGCCTTAAATACGGAATCTGATTACAGACATTTAGAGGCAGCACAGTAACAGGAGGAAGTGTCAGTGAATCCACGTGTGTGTGTCTGTCTGTCTGTCTGTATGTCTGTCTGTCTGTCTGAATGTCTGTCTGTCTGTCTGTTCTGTCTGTCTGTATGTCTGTCTGTCATAACAAGATCTGTCTGTTGTATGACTGTCTGTCTGTCTGTCTGTCTGTCTGTCTGTCTGTCTGTCTGTCTGTCTGTCTGTTGTTGTTGTTTCTGTAAATGTCTGTCTGTCTGTCTGTCTGTCTGTCTGTCTGTCTGTCTGTCTGTCTGTCTGTCTGTCTGTCTGTCTGTGTGTGTGTGTGTGTGTGTGTGTGTGTGTGTGTGTGTGTGTGTGTGTGTGTACTCACGTTTGCAGACAAAACCCGGCACAGGCCCTGTCCATCATCCAGATGAGAGAGGAGCAGTATTCGCAGTAGGTGGGGATGCTGTACTGGGTGGACTTGAAGATGTGGCCATTGTGCTCCTCAACCTTCAGAGGGCGATAGAGGGGCTCAGCTCAGTTTGCCATAAAGGTAAAGCCAAACATCACATGAGAAGCTTAGTGTAGAGATATAGTATAGAATACCCAGTCAAAGAAAGATGGAGGACTCACAATGTCAGATTCCTTTTTCCTCCTCTTCTTACGTTCTGGTTTGCAGGCCTGAGAGAACAGGAGACAGACGGACAGATCAGTGACAGAACAGGAGACGGACAGACAGATCAGTGAGAGAACAGGAGACAGACGGACAGATCAGTGACAGAACAGGAGACAGACGGACAGATCAGTGACAGAACAGGAGACAGACGGACAGATCAGTGAGAGAACAGGAGACAGACGGACAGATCAGTGAGAGAACAGGAGACAGACCAGTGAGAGAACAGGAGACAGACGGACAGATCAGTGAGAGAACAGGAGACAGACAGACAGATCAGTGAGAGAACAGGAGACAGACGGACAGATCAGTGAGAGAACAGGAGACAGACGAACAGATCAGTGAGAGAACAGGAGACAGACAGACAGATCAGTGAGAGAACAGGAGACAGACGGACAGATCAGTGAGAGAACAGGAGACAGACGAACAGATCAGTGAGAGAACAGGAGACAGACGGACAGATCAGTGAGAGAACAGGAGACAGACGGACAGATCAGTGAGAGAACAGGAGACAGACGGACAGATCAGTGAGAGAACAGGAGACAGACGGACAGATCAGTGAGAGAACAGGAGACAGACGGACAGATCAGTGACAGAACAGGAGACGGACAGACAGATCAGTGAGAGAACAGGAGACAGACGGACAGATCAGTGACAGAACAGGAGACAGACGGACAGATCAGTGAGAGAACAGGAGACAGACGGACAGATCAGTGAGAGAACAGGAGACAGACCAGTGAGAGAACAGGAGACAGACGGACAGATCAGTGAGAGAACAGGAGACAGACAGACAGATCAGTGAGAGAACAGGAGACAGACGGACAGATCAGTGAGAGAACAGGAGACAGACGGACAGATCAGTGAGAGAACAGGAGACAGACGGACAGATCAGTGAGAGAACAGGAGACAGACGGACAGATCAGTGAGAGAACAGGAGACAGACGGACAGATCAGTGAGAGAACAGGAGACAGACGGACAGATCAGTGAGAGAACAGGAGACAGACGGACAGATCAGTGACAGAACAGGAGACGGACAGACAGATCAGTGACAGAACAGGAGACGGACAGACAGATCAGTGAGAGAACAGGAGACAGACGGACAGATCAGTGACAGAACAGGAGACAGACGGACAGATCAGTGACAGAACAGGAGACAGACGGACAGATCAGTGAGAGAACAGGAGACAGACGGACAGATCAGTGAGAGAACAGGAGACAGACCAGTGAGAGAACAGGAGACAGACGGACAGATCAGTGAGAGAACAGGAGACAGACAGACAGATCAGTGAGAGAACAGGAGACAGACGGACAGATCAGTGAGAGAACAGGAGACAGAGAACAGACAGTGAGAGAACAGGAGACAGACGGACAGATCAGTGAGAGAACAGGAGACAGATGGACAGATCAGTGAGAGAACAGGAGACAGACGGACAGATCAGTGAGAGAACAGGAGACAGACGGACAGATCAGTGAGAGAACAGGAGACAGACGGACAGATCAGTGAGAGAACAGGAGACAGACGGACAGATCAGTGAGAGAACAGGAGACAGACGGACAGATCAGTGAGAGAACAGGAGACAGACGGACAGATCAGTGAGAGAACAGGAGACAGACGGACAGATCAGTGAGAGAACAGGAGACAGACGGACAGATCAGTGAGAGAACAGGAGACAGACGGACAGATCAGTGAGAGAACAGGAGACAGACGGACAGATCAGTGAGAGAACAGGAGACAGACGGACAGATCAGTGAGAGAACAGGAGACAGACGGACAGATCAGTGAGAGAACAGGAGACAGACGGACAGATCAGTGACAGAACAGGAGACAGACGAACAGATCAGTGAGAGAACAGGAGACAGACGGACAGATCAGTGAGAGAACAGGAGACAGACGGACAGATCAGTGAGAGAACAGGAGACAGACGGACAGATCAGTGACAGAACAGGAGACAGACGAACAGATCAGTGAGAGAACAGGAGACAGACGGACAGATCAGTGAGAGAACAGGAGACAGACGGACAGATCAGTGAGAGAACAAGAGACAGACGGACAGATCAGTGAGAGAACAGGAGACAGACGGACAGATCAGTGAGAGAACAGGAGACAGACGGAGATCAGTGACAGAACAGGAGACGGACAGATCAGTGAGAGAACAGGAGACAGACGGACAGATCAGTGAGAGAACAGGAGACAGACGGACAGATCAGTGAGAGAACAGGAGACAGACGGACAGATCAGTGAGAGAACAGGAGACAGACAGATCAGTGAGAGAACAGGAGACAGACAGACAGATCAGTGAGAGAACAGGAGACAGACGGACAGATCAGTGAGAGAACAGGAGACAGACAGATCAGTGAGAGAACAGGAGACGGACAGATCAGCCACTCACCCATACGTCCAACATGCCATACGACTGTTAAGGGATTTCTGAAAAAAGTACAAGCTAAATAAACCACACACACACACACACACACACACACACACACCCCTACACACAGCCCAAAACCTTCCACCCCTACACACACACACACACCCACCCACCCACAGACAGTCCAAACCCTTCCACACACCCCAAACCTTTCCACCCACCCACCCACACCCACCCACAGACAGTCCAAACCCTTCCACACACCCCAAAGCTTTCCACCCAACCATTCCACACACACGCACACACACCCCAAACCATTCCACCACACACACACACACACACAGCCCAAACCATTCCACCCCTACACACACGCCCACCCAAACCCTTCCACATATAAGAACCCACACTACCTTGATGATGGTGCCGTCCGTGGGCTTGTACTCGGTCATGAACTCATCCAGGAAGACCTTGAAGGTGTTGACCCAGACCTTGACGGGCGACTCGCTCCAGTCCCTCTGCTCCAGCCGCATGCTCTTCTCCAGGATGTGTTCAAACAGGGCGTACAGGTCCTTATAACGGATACTCTTACCGTCATCCATCTGGATGGGGGAGAAGGAGGAGAGAGGGACAGGGGAGGAGGAGGAGAGAGGGACGGGGGAGGAGAGAGGGACAGGGGAGGAGGAGGAGAGAGGGATAGGGAGAGAAGGAGGAGAGATAGGGAGAGAAGGAGGAGAGAGGGACAGGGAGAGAAGGAGGAGAGAGGGACAGGGAGAGAAGGAGGAGAGAGGGATAGGGAGAGAAGGAAGAGAGAGGGATAGGGAGAGAAGGAGGAGAGAGGGACAGGGGGAGAAGGAGGAGAGAGGGACAGGGGGAGAAGGAGGAAAGAGGGACAGGGGAGAGGAGGAGAGAGGGACAGGGGAGGAGGAAGAGAGAGGGATAGGGAGAGAAGGAGGAGAGAGGGACAGGGGGAGAAGGAGGAGAGAGGGACAGGGAGAGAAGGAGGAGAGAGGGACAGGGGGAGAAGGAAGAGAGAGGGATAGGGAGAGAATGAGGAGAGAGGGACATGGGAGAGAAGGAGGAGAGAGGGATAGGGAGACAAGGAGGAGAGAGGGACAGGGAGAGGAGGAGGAGAGAGGGATAGGGAGAGAAGGAGGAGAGAGGGACAGGGAGAGAAGGAGGAGAGAGGGACAGGGAGAGAAGGAGGAGAGAGGGACAGGGAGAGAAGGAGGAGAGAGGGACAGGGAGAGAAGGAGGAGAGAGGGACAGGGAGAGAAGGAGAAGAGAGAGGGATAGGGAGAGAGGAGGAGAGAGGGACAGGGAGAGAAGGAAGAGAGAGGGACAGGGGAGAAGGAGAGAGAGGGACAGGGAGAGGGAAGGAGAGAAGGGACAGGGAGAGAAGGAGGGAGAGAGGGAGGGAGAGGGACAGGGGAGAGAAGGAGGAGAGAGGGACAGGGAGAGAAGGAGGAGAGAGGGACAGGGAGAGAATGAGGAGAGAGGGACAGGGAGAGAAGGAGGAGAGAGGGACAGGGAGAGAAGGAGGAGAGAGGGATAGGGAGAGAATGAGGAGAGATGGATAGGGAGAGAAGGAGGAGAGAGGGATAGGGGAGGAGGAAGAGAGAGGGACAGGGGAGAAGGAAGAGAGAGGGATAGGGAGAGAAGGAGGAGAGAGGGACAGGGGGAGGAGGAGGAGAGAGGGACAGGGGAGGAGGAGGAGAGAGGGACAGGGGAGGAGGAGGAGAGAGGGACAGGGGAGGAGGAGGAGAGAGGGACAGGGGGAAAATGAGGAGAGAGGGACAGGGGGAAAAGGAGGAGAGAGGGATAGGGGGAGAAGGAGGAGAGAGGGACAGGGGGAGAAGGAGGGGAGAGGGGTAATAAGAGATATTTGGAAGAAGAGGTATTTGTGGATAGGACCAGCCCATACATGATAATCTAAAGCATTTTGAGATCTTGTGAGAAAGTGCTATAATGCAATTGATTACAGTATTACTATGTAAAGACAGAGATAATGGTTACAGTATTACTATGTAAAGTAGTATGTAAAGACAGAGATAATGATTACAGTATTACTATGTAAAGTAGTATGTAAAGACAGAGATAATGATTACAGTATTACTATGTAAAGTCGTATAGAAGACAGAGATAATGATTACAGTATTACTATGTAAAGTAGTATGGAAGACAGAGATAATGAGTACAGTATTACTATGTAAAGTAGTATGGAAGACAGAGATAATGATTACAGTATTACTATGTAAAGTAGTATGGAAGACAGAGATAATGAGTACAGTATTACTATGTAAAGTAGTATGGAAGACAGAGATAATGATTACAGTATTACTATGTAAAGTAGTATGGAAGACAGAGATAATGAGTACAGTATTACTATGTAAAGTAGTATGGAAGACAGAGATAATGATTACAGTATTACTATGTAAAGTAGTATGGAAGACAGAGATAATGAGTACAGTATTACTATGTAAAGTAGTATGGACGACAGAGATAATGATTACAGTATTACTATGTAAAGTAGTATGGAAGACAGAGATAATGAGTACAGTATTACTATGTAAAGTAGTATGGAAGACAGAGATAATGAGTACAGTATTACTATGTAAAGTAGTATGGAAGACAGAGATAATGAGTACAGTATTACTATGTAAAGTAGTATGGAAGACAGAGATAATGAGTACAGTATTACTATGTAAAGTAGTATGGAAGACAGAGATAATGAGTACAGTATTACTATGTAAAGTAGTATGGAAGACAGAGATAATGAGTACAGTATTACTATGTAAAGTAGTATGGAAGACAGAGATAATGAGTACAGTATTACTATGTAAAGTAGTATGGAAGACAGAGATAATGAGTACAGTATTACTATGTAAAGTAGTATGGAAGACAGAGATAATGAGTACAGTATTACTATGTAAAGTAGTATGGAAGACAGAGATAATGAGTACAGTATTACTATGTAAAGTAGTATGGAAGACAGAGATGAGGAAGGACATGGAGGTAGAAAGGAGGCAAGACTACAGACATTGATTTATGTGCTACAATAGGCTCAGCCACTGTCTGAGGAAAAAGCCTTGTGTGGTCACTGATGGTTGTCATTGGAGTGCCCAGCACCCAAGTGGGAATAGAACCCCTAGTGTGAACCGTAACCATGTACAACGACAATACGCCATGTCCATAGTGATACTCACAGCCAGGGCGGTGGAGTAGGAGTTGAAGATGTTGAGGCGGAACTCCTTCAGAGCTTTCTTAAAGACCACGTCCACCAAGGTGTCCTTCTGACAGTCCTCCGAGTCCAGGTCACTGATCTGTAATAATATCAGAGTCCAGATCACTGATCTGTAATAATATCAGAGTCCAGATCACTGATCTGTAATAATATCAGAGTCCAGATCACTGATCTGTAATAATATCAGAGTCCAGATCACTGATCTGTAATAATATCAGAGTCCAGGTCACTGATCTGTAATAATATCAGAGTCCAGGTCACTGATCTGTAATAATATCAGAGTCCAGATCACTGATCAGTAATAATATCAGAGTCCAGATCACTGATCTGTAATAATATCAGAGTCCAGATCACTGATCTGTAATAATATCAGAGTCCAGATCACTGATCTGTAATAATATCAGAGTCCAGATCACTGATCTGTAATAATATCAGAGTCCAGATCTGTAATAATATCAGAGTCCAGATCACTGATCAATAATAATATCAGAGTCCAGATCACTGATCTGTAATAATATCAGAGTCCAGATCACTGATCAATAATAATATCAGAGTCCAGACCACTGATCAATAATAATATCAGAGTCCAGATCACTGATCTGTAATAATATCAGAGTCCAGATCACTGATCAATAATAATATCAGAGTCCAGGTCACTGATCTGTAATAATATCAGAGTCCAGATCACTGATCAATAATAATATCAGACAATAATAATAACAGAGCCCAGATCACTGATCTGTAATAATATCAGAGTCCAGATCACTGATCAATAATAATATCAGAGTCCAGATCACTGATCTATAGTAATAACAGAGTCCAGATCACTGATCTATAGTAATAACAGAGTCCAGATCACTGTAATAATATCAGAGTCCAGATCACTGATCTATAGTAATACCAGAGTCCAGATCTGTAATAATATCAGAGTCCAGATCACTGATCTATAGTAATATCACAGTGCAGATCACTGATCAATAATAATATGGTCATAATAAATCACTGTTCTCATCAAATAATAGTCATGAGTCCAGATCACTGATCTGTGTAAATATGTATGACTATTGAGTCCAGATCTGTAACAGTGGATCAAATGGTCCAGATCACTGATCTGTAATAATATCAGAGTCCAGATCACTGATCAATAATAATGTCAGAGTCCAGATCACTGATCAATAATAATATCAGAGTCCAGGTCACTGATCGAAAATACAAAACAAAGATAAAGCCTTGCATTCCTACGTTTTTCAGCAGCTTCAATTAATAAATAGCAAAGTGTGTTGATAGGCTTTGGTATTATAAGCAGTTGTGTTATATATATATAAATATATATATATATATATATATACACACATATATATAATGGAATACTTTCTCTGGTCATAGAAGGAATAACATGAATTTGTGCATGAGGGAGAAATAATGTGGTGTGAATTGCGTTTCACCCTCAGCTGGAAGACAGTGTCCCCCCTCAGTGTCGGAGGAGGGGGGAGAGGGACCGTCCGACGGCGAGAGGCAGACCCTCCGATGCAGGCACCATCAGCCCAATAAAATAAAGCTAATTATTTCACTGTATGCTCACTCAGCTGTGCCTCACCAGTAATATAAAACTCTATATTATGATTATAATATCACAAAACTGTTTTTAATAGGTTCATGTTGAACAGGCTTACATATTTAAGTCATGTTTCAAAATAATTCTGACCTGTAGATCTCAGCCTCCATTTTGAATCAGAAAGTGATCTTGATTGGTCACCACTAGTGTAGTACAGTAAAGTACTGCTGTGTTAGTGACCACTGGTGTAGTACAATACAGTACTGCTGTGTTAGTGACCACTGGTGTAGTACAATACAGTACTGCTGTGTTAGTGACCACTAGTGTAGGTAGTACAATACAGTACTGCTGTGTTAGTGACCACTGGTGTAGTACAATACAGTACTGCTGTGTTAGTGACCACTAGTGTAGGTAGTACAATACAGTACTGCTGTGTTAGTGACCACTAGTGTAGGTAGTACAATACAGTACTGCTGTGTTAGTGACCACTAGTGTAGGTAGTACAATACAGTACTGCTGTGTTAGTGACCACTAGTGTAGGTAGTACAATACAGTACTGCTGTGTTAGTGACCACTAGTTTAGGTAGTACAATACAGTACTGCTGTGTTAGTGACCACTAGTGTAGGTAGTACAATACAGTACTGCTGTGTTAGTGACCACTAGTGTAGGTAGTACAATACAGTACTGCTGTGTTAGTGACCACTAGTTTAGGTAGTACAATACAGTACTGCTGTGTTAGTGACCACTAGTGTAGGTAGTACAATACAGTACTGCTGTGTTAGTGACCACTAGTGTAGGTAGTACAATACAGTACTGCTGTGTTAGTGACCACTGGTGTAGTACAATACAGTACTGCTGTGTTGGTGACCACTGGTGTAGTACAATACAGTACTGCTGTGTTAGTGACCACTGGTGTAGTACAATACAGTACTGCTGTGTTAGTGACCACTGGTGTAGTACAAGTGTTGTAAGAATATGTCCACCTGTCTGCCTGCCTGTCTGTGTTTCTTTCTGCCTGTCTGTCTGTCTGTTTGTCTTCTCTGTTTCCCTCTGCCTGCCTGTCTGTCTACCAGTCTGTCTGTCTCTCTGTTTCCCTCTGCCTGCCTGTCTGTCTACCAGTCTGTCTGTCTCTCTGTTTCCCTCTGCCTGCCTGTCTGTCTACCAGTCTGTCTGTCTCTCTGTTTCCCTCTGCCTGCCTGTCTGTCTACCAGTCTGTCTGTCTCTCTGTTTCCCTCTGCCTGTCTGTACCTACCTTCTTCATGAGAAAGTCGTTCATGCTCCTGTAGTCGTGGGTGCTGGTGAGGATGTGCAGCGCGTCGTTCCCCCACTGGGCGGGCTCTAGGACCACGCTGCTGATCTTGACGCTGCGCCTCCGCCTCACTTTGGGAGAGGGCTCCTTGTTCTCCTTGGTCTCCCGTCCCCTGGTCCCCATCAGGCTGGGACTGTGGGGGGGAGACGTTGTTCCGTCTGAACCCGCCACGGTCATAAAGATATAGTAGGGATGTTGTGAAGACAATTGTTTCTATTTGAGGAATAAGGCCCGAGGGGGTGAGGAATATGACCAATATACCACGGCTAAGGGCTGTTCTTAGTCACGACACAACGCGGAGTGACTGAATACAGCCCTTAGCCGTAGTATATTGGCCATATACCACAAACCACTGAGGTGCCTTATTGCTGTTATAAACTGGTTACCAGGGTAGTTAGAGCAGTAAAAACACATGTTGTCACATCCGTGGTATACGGTCTGATATTCCATAGCTGTCAACCAATCAGCATTCAACCCCAGTTCATAATTTGTTTTGTGTCTTATTGTTGAGATGAGAAATCCGCAGTGTAATCTAATATCACATGTCCAGTGTTATGAAATACAACAGAACTTTACTGTCCTTCTTCCCAACCCCTCTGGATAAAGCACGACAAAGTGTCTTACCTATCTTGTCAGTGCCGTCTCTCTGTGTGGACTGCTGCTTGTCTCTAGACAGCTTCTTCTCTGCATGCTTGGTCTTGCCCCAGAACCGTATCTTCCCTCGTACTCTGCTGCAACACACAGTCACACAGCTCAGAAGACTCCTGTATAAACAGTCTAGTACCCATGTCACACTAGTTGCTGAAACAGTGCTGGGAAGGACAATAATATACAGGGACTCTGAGCCAGAACAGTCCTGCTGAATCTGCTCGGCCCGATCTAAAATATATATATATATTTTTAAAAAAGGTACACAATTACAATCTTCTTTGTGCGTCTGCAGAATGATTGTGTCTGGCTCATATATTATTTATTTAACCTTAATTTAACTAGGCAATTCAGTTAAGAACAAATTCTTATTTACAATGACGGCCTACCGGCCGTTCAGGGGCAGAACGACAGATTTGTACCTTGTCAGCTCAGGGAATCGATCGAGCTACCTTACTAATCCAACGCTCTAACCTCGAGGCTACCTCCCACCCCGTATGGGCTATAGAGGGAGGGAGGAGCTACCTCCCACCCCGTATGGGCTATAGAGGGAGGGAGGAGCTACCTCCCACCCCGTATGGGCTATAGAGGGAGGGAGGAGCTACCTCCCACCCCGTATGGGCTATAGAGGGAGGGAGGGAGGGAGGAGCTACCTCCCACCCCGTATGGGCTATAGAGGGAGGGAGGGAGGGAGGGAGGAGCTACCTCCCACCCCGTATGGGCTATAGAGGGAGGGAGGGAGGAGCTACCTCCCACCCCGTATGGGCTATAGAGGGAGGGAGGGAGGGAGGGAGGGGGAGGGGGAGGGAGGAGGGAGGGAGGGAGGAGCTACCTCCCACCCCGTATGGGCTATAGAGGAGGGAGGAGGAGCTACCTCCCACCCCGTATGGGCTATAGAGGGAGGGAGGGAGGGAGGGAGGGAGGAAGGGGGAGGGAGGGAGGGAGGGAGGAAGGGGGGAGGGAGGGAGGGAGGCAGGGAGGGAGGGAGGGAGGGAGGAGCTACCTTCCATCCTGACTGGATGTCTTCCTAAGCGTTGCTACCTTTCCCAGGTCTCCTGAAGACATGGTCTTATGGATGCTCTTCTGCACTTCCTTGTGAGCAGCCTGGGAGAATGGAAGGGAAGTCTTTTATTACCCAACATATGACAGCGCAACATTTTCAATGTTCAACGAGTTGGCATCAAAGGCTCGGGCTATTTTTCCATGGTTTTATGAGTCATATCCTGAAACGGGAAAAGATGGTGAGAGAGGTGACCCATTTGAGACAGAATATACATTTTTTGCAATATCAGACTTTAATGTCAATACATCCACGTGTGTGCATGTTCCTCTCGCATCACTCGTTCCGTCTGCACAGAACAACAACTAACAGTCTACAAACAAATGGACATATTGAGACATACAGTAGACGTACAGACATAGATAGTACAACGTATTTTCTGAGAAAACGACTAAACTAGAAGAGATACGAGTGGGTGAGAGAGAGAGAGAGAGCTCATGCTCTCAGAAAGACGTGGAAGGGGAAATAGAATGGTGTGTCAATGGGTTAAAGGTTCCAGCATGCATCACTGATCGCTCTCCTGGCTATGACTAGTTGCACTAACCTGATCCCAGATCTGTTTGTGATGACCATTAGAGTTAGTGAGACAGCCCAAACAGTTCTGAGATCAGGTTTAGAGGAGAGTGACATGGCATTTTTCCCTCTTCCCGATACTTTAATTTATTTTATTTTATTGAACCTGTATTTTGACAGAAAGTCATACTGATGCTAGATGCAGTCTTTTTGAGACAAACTATTCCTAGAAGCGGTTCGACCGCAGTGTTTTTGAGACTAACTGTTCCTAGAAGCGGTTCGACCGCAGTGTTTTTGAGACTAACTGTTCCTAGAAGAGGTTCGACTGCAGTGTTTTTGAGACTAACTGTTCCTAGAAGAGGTTCGACTGCAGTGTTTTTGAGACTAACTATTCCTAGAAGAGATTCGACCGCAGTGTTTTTGAGACTAACTGTTCCTAGAAGAGGTTCGACCGCAGTGTTTTTGAGACTAACTATTCCTAGAAGAGGTTCGACTGCAGTGTTTTTGAGACTAACTGTTCCTAGAAGAGGTTCGACTGCAGTGTTTTTGAGACTAACTATTCCTAGAAGAGGTTCGACCGCAGTGTTTTTGAGACTAACTGTTCCTAGAAGAGGTTCGACCGCAGTGTTTTTGAGACTAACTGTTCCTAGAAGAGGTTCGACCGCAGTGTTTTTGAGACTAACTGTTCCTAGAAGAGGTTCGACTGCAGTGTTTTTGAGACTAACTGTTCCTAGAAGAGGTTCGACTGCAGTGTTTTTGAGACTAACTGTTCCTAGAAGAGGTTCGACTGCAGTGTTTTTGAGACTAACTATTCCTAGAAGAGGTTCGACCGCAGTGTTTTTGAGACTAACTATTCCTAGAAGAGGTTCGACTGCAGTGTTTTTGAGACTAACTGTTCCTAGAAGAGGTTCGACTGCAGTGTTTTTGAGACTAACTGTTCCTAGAAGAGGTTCGACTGCAGTGTTTTTGAGACTAACTGTTCCTAGAAGAGGTTCGACTGCAGTGTTTTTGAGACTAACTGTTCCTAGAAGCGGTTCGACTGCAGTGTTTTTGAGACTAACTGTTCCTAGAAGAGGTTCGACTGCAGTGTTTTTGAGACTAACTGTTCCTAGAAGAGGTTCGACTGCAGTGTTTTTGAGACTAACTGTTCCTAGAAGAGGTTCGACTGCAGTGTTTTTGAGACTAACTGTTCCTAGAAGAGGTTCGACTGCAGTGTTTTTGAGACTAACTGTTCCTAGAAGAGGTTCGACTGCAGTGTTTTTGAGACTAACTGTTCCTAGAAGAGGTTCGACTGCAGTGTTTTTGAGACTAACTGTTCCTAGAAGAGGTTCGACTGCAGTGTTTTTGAGACTAACTGTTCCGAGAAGAGGTTCGACTGCAGTGTTTTTGAGACTAACTGTTCCTAGAAGAGGTTCGACTGCAGTGTTTTTGAGACTAACTGTTCCTAGAAGAGGTTCGACTGCAGTGTTTTTGAGACTAACTGTTCCTAGAAGAGGTTCGACTGCAGTGTTTTTGAGACTAACTATACTTTCTGAAGGCACTGTACAGTGTAAGTAGACATCACTTAGAGACACACTGACTGTTTGAATGACACAAATGAATAACACGTTTAACTTATACAAGCACAGTGTGTGTGTGTGTGTGTGTGTGTGTGTGTGTGTGTGTGTGTGTGTGTGTGTGTGTGTGTGTGTGTGTGTGTGTGTGTGTGTGTGTGTGTGTGTGTGTGTGTGTGTGTGTGTGTGTGTGTGTGTGTGTGTGTGTGTGTGTGTGTGTGTGTGTGTGTGTGTGTGTGTGTGCGTGTGTGCGTGCGCGTGTGTGTGTCGTGTCTGTGTGTGTGTGTGTGTGTGTGTGTGTGTGTGTGTGTGTGTGTGTGTGTGTGTGTGTGTGTGTGTGTGTGTGTGTGTGTGTGTGTGCGTGTGTGTGTGCGTGCGCGTGTCTGTGTGTGTGTGTGCGCGTGTGCGTGCGTGCGTTTCCTTTGGGTAGTGTACTGTGTTAACCCACCTCTCTGGCAGTCTGTCCAGTGGTGGCTCTAGAGACAGAGACCAACGACCACTCCTTGTTCACCAGGTCCTTATCAGACCTACAATACAGTCACAAGATGTTACATCTCTTTGTACCCTTTCAAATGTCCTTGCATATTCAAATATCTTTTTGATATATATTTGAATATATCTTTCCTGTGTTTTACAATGTTGTTGCTGTACAAGACAATGAAAAATAACAGAATTAGGAAATATTTTCATGACCATTTAGAAGAAAAACAACAACTTAGTGGTCATTTATTGAAATTAAAGTGTCAATTTGTACACATTGTCTGTCAGTGAAAAATAAATAAAGCTTTGTGTTGAGAGAACAAATGAACAACAAAGCTTTGAATGACCAGCAACATCAAAGCAATGTTACAGCAACATCAAAGCAACGTTACAGCAACATCAAAGCAACGTTACAGCAACATCAAAGCAACGTTACAGCAACATCAAAGCAACATCAAAGCAACGTTACAGCAACATCAAAGCAACGTTACAGCAACATCAAAGCAACGTTACAGCAACATCAAAGCAACGTCAAAGCAACATCAAAGCAACGTTACAGCAACATCAAATCAACATCAAAGCAACATTAAAGCAACATCAAAGCAACATTACAGCAACATCAAAGCAACATTACAGCAACATCAAAGCAACGTTACAGTAACATCAAAGCAACATCAAAGCAACATCAAAGCAACATCAAAGCAACGTTACAGCAACACAACACTCACTTGGAGAAGGGGAACTTGCGTCGGGGTGAGAACGTGACGTTGGAGGGCGGCTTCTCAGTCATATTGACAATGATGGTCTTGGTCGGAGTCTTCTTCTGTGATGCCAAGGCTGCTTCCCTGCTCTCCAGGATCCTGTCGGTGGAGACCCAGTTGTCCTGCGCTGGCCTGCCCACCTTCCTCTCCTGCTGGCTGGGAGGGACTTCACCAGCGGGGGCCTTGGGCTCCAGAACTATCTGGATATCTACCTCGGAAGGACAAAGGCTATGGTTGGAGTTGGAGGAGGGCACCAAGTTAGACATGTCGACCCCAGCTAAGTCTCTCGGAGGTTTGGTAACAGTCCAAGGCGGCTGGGTCTTCTCTGATACTTCCAGGCCAGCGATGGGTGTAGGGGAGAATGTTGCAGGGGTTACACCCATCTGGAGTGCACTCTCCTGGGCTTTTACCGCCCGCAGTTCCCCTTCATCCAGCAGGGTCTCCTTCTGCATACTGATGACAACCACCACGGGCCCTCGAGAGGAGGACTCTCTCCTCTCCTTCACACGCTTGTTGGGGCTCTGTTGCTTAGGCTTGGGCTCACTGCTGTGGTCCTCAGGGGGGATGTAGACGGTGGATTGTGTAGCCTCCGTCACCACCTCCTTGATAGGGGGCAGTAGCTCCTCTGTCCTGGGGCTCAGATCATTCTGTTTTACCACCTCCTTGATAGGGGGCAGTAGCATGGGCGGTAGCTCTTCTGTCCCGGGGCTCAGATCATTCTGTTTTACCACCTCCTTGATAGGGGGCAGTAGCATGGGCGGTAGCTCCTCTGTCCCGGGGCTCAGATCATTCTGTTTTACCACCTCCTTGATAGGGGCCAGTAGCATGGGCGGTAGCTCCTCTGTCCCGGGGCTCAGATCATTCTGTTTTACCACCACTGGGTGCTCATGGGACTGGGACTCTGTGGGGGTGTGAATGGGAGGCCCTGGTCTGACCGAATCCTCTTGGGAAGAAGTCCGGAGCGGCGCTGACTGGTTAACATGGTAACTGGGGTAACCTCCCGCCTCCACCTCGACGTCTATGGAGGTGCTCCCATGGCTATCAGGGGAGGAGGGCCGGTGGTGTTGGTGATAGTCAAGGGGACAGGAGATGCTGTCCGGACATGGGGGTACATGGGTCTCCTCTTCTGGCAGAGTCCCTCCCGTTCTGTGGGTCCGCACCTTGAGTAGCTCCAGGCTGAACTGGGTCTGCTCCAGCTCCCTCATACGCCGATTCTGTCTCTTGGCCCGTGTTTTGTGGCTGCTGGGCTCTATACTCTGTCTGCTGGACTCGTCTATACACGGTCTTCTCTCGCTCTCGCTCTCTCTATCCTCTTCCTCTTCCAACAAACACTTCCACCTAGATTCATTAGATTCTTCAGTAGGCCAGACCGTGGAGACATCTTGGATGCCATGATGGCGGGTGATCTTGACGACATGGTCCTCCGAGATGTCCTCCTCTTCTTCTGTGGTGGGGCTACTTTGTCCATTGAGCAACTGCTTTTCCTGCTGACTCTGCTCTTTTAGTTCCGTGAACCTATAGGAAACAGCAAGTCAAACTGTAAGCAAACACAGCTTAAAGCAAATCTACCTTCCATTCCTACTCTTCTCCAATGTGTTCTTCATCAGTGTATGGAAAGGCTAATCATTTGAACCTGGGAACAATAGGGTACGCAAGCTCTTGTTCCAGCCCAGCACTAAAATACACATAATGTGTTTTTCTTCAACCAATTATAACTACATGAATCAGGTGTTTTTAGAGCTATAGTGACGGCCCTGAATTTGTCTGAACCGTCTGTGCTTCTGCTGCACATGAGGCGCCTGCCCTTTAATTCCCCATTAAATAGATAGCGTCAGTTAAGCAAAAGGGGGTGACAGTGGGGTAAACGAGGAAGTATTCTTCTTTACTCTGTATGTTTTGTTGTATTTATAAAGTGTTCTTTGTAGTTGTGTCTCCAGATTAACACGGATCAGATCCTCTCACTTCTTCCTTTGGGAATAAACATCTCAGTTGGTCTTTGCTCTTCTGCACCGTAATGGCCGCCAGAGCCCTGTGCTGTTCTGCACCGTAATGGCCGCCAGAGCCCTGTGCTGTTCTGCACCGTAATGGCCGCCAGTGCCCTGTGCTGTTCTGCACCGTAATGGCCGCCAGAGCCCTGTGCTGTTCTGCACCGTAATGGCCGCCAGAGCCCTGTGCTGTTCTGCACCGTAATGGCCGCCAGAGCCCTGTGCTGTTCTGCACCGTAATGGCCGCCAGAGCCCTGTGCTGTTCTGCACCGTAATGGCCGCCAGAGCCCTGTGCTGTTCTGCACCGTAATGGCCGCCAGAGTCCTGTGCTGTTCTGCACCGTAATGGCCGCCAGAGCCCTGTGCTGTTCTGCACCGTAATGGCCACCAGAGCCCTGTGCTGTTCTGCACCATAATGGCCGCCAGAGTCCTGTGCTGTTCTGCACCGTAATGGCCGCCAGAGCCCTGTGCTGTTCTGCACCGTAATGGCCGCCAGAGCCCTGTGCTGTTCTGCACCGTAATGGCCGCCAGAGCCCTGTGCTGTTCTGCACCGTAATGGCCGCCAGAGCCCTGTGCTGTTCTGCACCGTAATGTCCGCCAGAGCCCTGTGCTGTTCTGCACCGTAATGGCCGCCAGAGCCCTGTGCTGTTCTGCACCGTAATGGCCGCCAGAGCCCTGTGCTGTTCTGCACCGTAATGGCCGCCAGACCCCTGTGCTGTTCTGCACCGTAATGGCCGCCAGAGCCCTGTGCTGTTCTGCACCGTAATGGCCGCCAGAGCCCTGTGCTGGCTGCAGTTTCTTCACCGCCTCTGTATTATCAGGGCAGAGTACCGCCACTGCAGGAACTGGCCTTTCTCTGCAGGAGATCTGTTGGCGGATTGGATTGACTGACTGTTTTAGTGGTATTTACCGTGTTGGGTTGTGTTCAGTGGTTGGTGAAGATTACTGGGAGTTCTGGTAACCTTTTATAGTTGTGTGGTAGAAGACGTTAAGATTCTGATTGTATGATTGTATGATTGAGACCGGTTTAAGCTACACTTTGTGAAGAGGCAAAGACTGCGTGACTGAGGTCACTTGAGTTCCCGTGAACTCCTTTACCGGGCAGGACTCTTTTTAGGCCTGAGGTACGGGAATTTCTTGAGGAACCAGAGATCATTGTGCTGTGATGTTATTATGTGGGAGATCATTTTTACATTTTTTATTTAAATAAAACATGTTTAATTTTTTAAAATTATAACCACAGCAAAGTAATATAGTTGCTTTGAAGTTATTTCCAATGTTTTAAGGGTTTCTGCAAAAGTATATTTCCATCCTGACTTTTACATGAGTCCTTTGTATTGGTGTAGACTTGACGGACCAGATGGAACTCATTCCCTCACAAACAAAAAAGGAGAAATCAATATTTTCTCTGATAAGCACGACCTACCTGGTACCCCTAACAAACTATAACCTCATTACACCCGTTACACTATGTTTGATCATATTTAGAATATAAATCCATATTGTCCATCTTTATGTACACTGAGTATACAAAACATTAAGAAAAACATTGTTCCATAACAGACTGACCAGGTGAATCCAGGTGAAAGCTATGCTCCCTTATTGATGTCACTTGTTAAATCCACTTCAATCAGTTTAGATGAAGGGGAGGAGACAGGATACAGAAGGATTTTTAAGCCATGAGACTTTGAATGGGGTATGGTAGTATGTGCCAGGCACACCGGTTTGAGTCAAGAACTGCATCGCTGCTGGGTTTTTCACGCTCAACCGTTTCCCGTGTGTATCAAGAATGGTACCCCACCCAAAGGACATACAGCCAACTTGACACAACTGTGGGAAGCATTGGAGTCGACATGGGCCAGCATCCCTGTGGAACGCTTTTAACACCATGTAGAGTCCATGCCCCGACGAACTGAGACTGTTCTGAGGGCAAAAGGTGGAGGGGGTGCAACTCAATATCAGGAAGGTGTTCTTGATGTTTGGTATACTCGGTGTATATCACAAAATAGAAATGTTTATCACTCCTAGCTACCTCAGGCGTGCCATGTAGCCCCTGCAGGCTGCCTGTAGCAGCATAACTGCACCACGTGTGCTACGGTGGTGGGCTCTCTCTCTGTAGATGCGCCAGGCTGTCTGCACCGTAATGGCCGCCAGAGCCCTGTGCTGGATGCAGTTTCTCCAGCGCCTCTGTATTATCAGGGCAGAGGCCCGCCACTGCAGGAACTGCCTGCACTGCCTGTAGCCCCTCCACGATGCCTGCAGGCACACTGCTGCCTCCTCCTGGACGGCTGGGTCCACTGCAGCCTCCTCCTGGACGGCTGGGTCCTCTGCTGCCGCCTCCTGGACGGCTGGGTCCACTGCAGCCTCCTCCTGGACGGCTGGTTCCTCTGCTAGGTCCTCTGCTGCCTCCTCCTGGACGGCTGGGTCTACTGCTGCCTCCTCCTGGACGGCTGGGTCCTCTGCTGGGTCCTCTGCTGCCTCCTCCTGGACGGCTGGGTCCTCTGCTGCCTCCTCCTGGACGGCTGGGTCCTCTGCTGCCTCCTCCTGGACGGCTGGGTCCTCTGCTGCCTCCTCCTGGACGGCTGGGTCCTCTGCTGCCTCCTCCTGGACGGCTGGGTCCACTGCTGCCTCCTCCTGGACGGCTGGGTCCACTGCTGCCTCCTCCTGGACGGCTGGGTCCTCTGCTGGGTCCTTTGCTGCCTCCTCCTGGACGGCTGGGTCCTCTGCTGCCTCCTCCTGGACGGCTGGGTCCTCTGCTGCCTCCTCCTGGACGGCTGGGTCCACTGCAGCCTCCAACTGTCTGAGTAGGCAGCCCCTCCACCATCGCTTTGGAGAGGAGAGAATTGAGAAATATGAATTAACAAAGTGTGAAGTCATATTTGTGGCAAAAACTGAGAATGTTTATTGACTGGGGTGTTATCATTGAAATGAATTGCATGTTAGTGGTTTTAGAGTTCTGGAGTAGTGTCGAGAATCCTTTCGAGGACAGAAAAAACGTATTTTACAAAACTGACCCTTTACGGCGCAATTTGCATGTGAACTGAATATATCCCAGAAAGACCTCCAGTAGGTAAACATCTACTGAGACATGTTAATAAGATATAGAAGTTGTTGGAACGCAATACGTTTGCTATCCCCTCTACGATGACAGCTTGATATGGATATCCATATGGACATGCCTGAATGTTTGACTGGCTAAAATAAACTCTCTGAACAACTCACTTTAATAAGTTGACTACTTCCCTCTATAGTCATAAACTCAACCCACAGTTTCTTTGTGGAGACTGAAACAAATGAACACAGCTACAGAACAAAAATCTATTTAATGGCCCCAGAGAATAACATTTCTAAATTAGCAGTAGGCCGTATTTACAGTTGAAGTCGGAAGTTTACATACACCTTAGCCAAATACGTTTGAAACTCAGTTTTCACAATTCCTGACATTCAAACCTAGTAAAAATTCCCTGTCTTAGGTCAGTTAGGATCACCACTTTATTTTAAGAATGTGAAATGTCAGAATAATAGTAGAGAGAATAATTTATTTCAGGTTTGAACTCTTTCATCACATTCCCAGTGGGTCAGAAGTTTACATACTCAATTCGTATTTGGTAGCATTGCTTTTAAATTGTTTAACTTGGGTCAAACGTGTCGGGTAGCGTTCCACAAGCTTCCCACAATAAGTTGGGTGAATTTTGGCCATTCCTCCTGACAGAGCTGGTGTAACTGAGTCAGGTTTGTAGGCCTCCTTGCTCACACATGCTTTATCAGTTCTGCCCACGTTTTCTATAGAATTGAGGTCAGGGCTTTGTGATGGCCACTCCAATACCTTGACTTTGTTGTCCTTAAGCCATTTTGCCACAACTTTGGAAGTATGCTTGGGGTCATTGTCCATTTGGAAGACCCATATGCGACCAAGCTTTTACTTCCTGACTAATGTCTTGAGATGTTGCTTCAATATATCCACATAATTTTCCTCCCTCATGATGCCATCTATTTTGTGAAGTGAAGCAATCTCTCCTGCAGCAAAGCACCCCCACAACATGATGCTGCCACCTCCGTGCTTCACAGTTGGGATGGTGTTCTTCGGCTTGCAAGCCTCCCCCTTTTTCCTCCAAACATAACGATGGTCATTATGGCCAAACAGTTCTATTTTTGTTTCATCAGACCAGAGGACATTTCTCCAAAAAGTATGATCTTTGTCCCCATGTGCAGTGGCTTCTTCCTTGCTGAGCGGCCTTTCAGGTTATGTTGATATAGGACTCATTTTATTGTGGATATAGATAGTTTTGTACCTGTTTCCTCCAGCATCTTCACAAGGTCCTTTGCTGTTGTTCTGGGACTGATTTGCACTTTTTGCACCAAAGTAGGTTCATCTCTAGGAGACAGAACACATCTCCTTCCTGAGCAGTATGGCGGCTGCATGGTCCCATGGTGTTTATACTTGCATACTATTGTTTGTACAGATGAACGTGGTACCTTCAGGTGTGTGGAAATTGTATGAAGTATGAACCAAACTTGTGGATGTCTCCAATTTTATTTCCTGAGGTCTTGGCTGATTTCTTTCGATTTTCCCATTATTATTTTTATTTTTTTTAACCTTTATTTTACTAGGCAAGTCAGTTAAGAGCAAATTCTTATTTTCAATGACGGCCTAGTAACAGTGGGTTAACTGCATGTTCAGGGGCAGAACGACAGATTTTGTACCTTGTCAGCTCGGGGATTTGAACATGCAACCTTTCAGTTACTAGTCCAACGCTCTAACCACTAGGCTACTCTGCCGCCCCACTGCTGATGCTCATGAGCTAAGAGGCACTGAGTTTCAAGGTAGGCCTTGAAATACATCCACAGGTAAACGTCCAATTGACTGAAATTATGTCAATTAGCCTATCAGAAGCTTCTAAAGCCATGACATAATTTTCTGGAATTTTCCAAGCTGTTTAAAGGCACAGTCAACTTAGTGTATGTAAACTTCTGACCCACTGGAATTGTGATACAGTGAATTATGAGTGAAATAATCTGTCTGTAAACAATTGTTGGAAAAATTACTTGTCATGCAAAAAGTAGATATCCTAACCAACTTGCTAAAACTATAGTTTGTTAACAATACATTTGTGGAGTGTAAACTTCCGGAGTGTAAACTTCCGGAGTGTAAACTTCCGGAGTGTAAACTTCCGGAGTGTAAACTTCCGGAGTGTAAACTTCCGACTTCAACTGGATATGCCGTGAGTAAAAAAAAAGTTACAAAAAAATCACTTTGCGAGATTTAAATTCTCTGTTTTTGTTCACTTCTACAATGAAATGGTTGTCTTTAAACACTTGTAACCCAAAATTATAAACTTTTCAAACAGCTACTGCTGTTGCCAGTTGACAGGTGTGCGTAATAATTTTATCGCCAATTATTCAACTAAACATGATTAGAGTTTTAGCATGTCTGTCACTAGGTTCTGAGCTGATTTGTTATGTTTGCTGTTTAGTCCGACAATGATTTGGACAGCAGACTGACTTCTCTCTACTGGGACCCAAGTATCCCTTCCAGAAACTATATGGCCTCCAGGAAAGCAATTTTCCCCTATTTCTCATTTGGAGCGTGTGGTAGCCAGTCACTACTGGCTACTACCCTGCGTCACTACACTTGGTCTTCGAACCCTACTGGTCAGTCAGTCAGATAATAGATTATGTAAATTGTCACTCTGAAACAGGAAAGGGCCTTCCCCTACTGGTCAGTCAGTTAGATAATAGATTATGTAAATTGTCACCCTGAAACAGGAAAGGGCCTTCCCCTACTGGTCAGTCAGTTAGATAATAGATTATGTAAATTGTCACTCTGAAACAGGAAAGGGCTGAAACTGTTGCCACAAAGTTGGCTGAAGTAACCAAATCTGTCCACATAGAAAACGACTCAAGTAAGAGTGAAGAGTGAATTAATGCAAATTAATTACTTAAAAAATCATAATGTGATTTTTCTGGATTTTTGTTTTAGATTCCGTCTCTCACAGTTGAAGTGTACCTATGATAGAAATGACAGACCTCTACATGCTTTGTAAGTAGGAAAA
>NC_060178.1:10484739-10487239 GCF_021184085.1 Oncorhynchus gorbuscha | reverse complement strand
AAGTGCCATGCTCTACCTAGCTTCCCATCATATTACCATCTCATAATACGTTGAATTAACCAAGTAGTATAAAAGCACATGTTGTTTATTATAGTAGTCTCATGTTCCATTCTAAATCAACCTCTTGCCCTTTTGATCTGAGATCATCACTATGACATATTTTCATTTATATAATTCTTAAGATCTTCACAAAGTGCCTCGAGATACGTAGGAGCTGAGTGTTGGAACTGGGCGCTGATGCTGGCTGTTGGTTTGAGGGCTGTGCAGAGATGAAGGATGCAGAGCCACTGAGTGTTGGAACTGGGCGCTGATGCTGGCTGTTGGTTTGAGGGCTGTGCAGAGATGAAGGACGCAGAGACACTAAAGGGTGAGAGAGGCGTCTAACCTGGAACTGGGCGCTGATGCTGGGTGTTTTCTTCTTCTTGTGCAGGAGGAGGAGGGACTTAGTGATGCGGTCGTGGAGGGTCACGCTGCTCAGGTACCTCAGAGACTTCACGTCCAACAGGTGCTGCTCAGATACAGGAAGCGCCATAAGAACACGGTCAGACAGTATAGTATTCCAAAGAATGCACAGAACTATTCCTCTTCTAAACTGTTACTGTCCATCTGTGCTCGTCTCCATAAAGCTTTGTAAATTCACTGTAGTGCTGTAATCCATTACATCACTATTGAGATTTCCTCCTAGAATTAGATCGTATGTCACATTGAAACCATAGAGAAAATATCACTTGTACTTTCAAGGTGTAAAATGGCCACGACTTTGTCAGGACCTTACCTTCGGTAAGCTGGGCTTGGACTTGTAGTTTTTGTTCCGCCTTTGGGAGAGAGATTGGTTGTCAGATAAACTACAGAATTAACATACTGTATATGAACACACATTGACCACTGCCTGTGCATGGTTTCTGAGTGTGGCTTGAGCGTTCATGGTGATGGTCACACTTGGTCAGACTCAAACTACTGTACACACCATTCACCTAGATGTATATGTGTTCCTAATGTTTTGTCCACTCAGTGTAGATGTAATTATATTCCAGACTCTGTTCCTAATGTTTTGTCCAACTTGGTGTAGATGTATTCATACTCTGACTCTGGGTCCCAGACTTCTAATATTTCTGTCTTAATGTCTTTGTTCTTTTTAACTTTTAGATTGTGTTTATTGTTATTGTGGTACTAGATATTGCTGCATTTTTCCAGCATTTCCCTGCACCAGTGATAACGTCTGCAAAAACGGGGTACACGACCGATACACTTTGATTTGACTTTGTAGTCATACTCACATGAGGATGCTCTGTGCCCTCTCCAGCAGCTTGCTGCCAGTAGAGTTGAAGAAGATGCCTTCAGCAAACTCTGCGCCAGAGGAGGACAGACCACCCTGTCTGGACCGGCGCCCGTTACAGCCCACGCCATAACCATCCCTAGAGGAGAGATAGAGTGACAGAAAGAGAGGGGGGAGAGGGAGAGAAAGAGTGAAAAAGAAGAAGAGGGAAGGAGCAATAGGGATAATTTGTATCCATAAAAAGTACATTTATGCTTTGAGAATCCATAAAACAGTGTGATAGGTACCTGGTGGGCTTTTCCATCAGTGTGTTGCTGCCCTGGAGGTCTGACAAGGGGGTCCGGGGATTCTTTCGAGTGATATCTGTACAAGACAGAGATGGGAGGGAGGACGGACAGAGAGTTGAGGAGACAGAGACATGAGGAGATAGAGACAGAGACATGAGGAGAGAGGAGAGAGAGAGAGACATGAGAGAGAGAGACATGAGGAGAGAGAGAGACATGAGGAGAGAGAGAGACATGAGAGAGGAGAGAGAGAGACATGAGAGAGACATGAGAGAGAGAGACATGAAGAGAGAGAGACATGAAGAGAGAGAGACATGAGGAGAGAGAGAGAGACATGAGGAGAGAGAGACATGAGGAGAGAGAGAGAGACATGAGGAGAGAGAGACATGAGGAGACAGAGACAGACACATGGGGAGAGAGAGAGAGACATGAGGAGAGAGACATGAGAGAGAGACATGAGGAGAGAGAGAGACATGAGAGAGAGAGAGACATGAGGAGAGAGAGACATGAGAGAGACATGGAGAGAGAGACATGAGAGAGAGAGACATGAGGAGAGAGAGAGGACAGAGAGAGAGACATGAGGAGAGAGAGAGACATGAGGAGAGAGAGAGACATGAGGAGAGAGAGAGACATGAGGAGAGAGAGAGACATGAGGAGAGAGAGAGACATGAGGAGAGAGAGGGACATGAGGAGAGAGAGGGTTGAGGAGAGAGAGAGACATGAGGAGACAGAGCGACATGAGAGAGAGAGACATGAGGAGAGAGAGAGAGTTGAGGAGACAGAGAGACATGAGAGAGAGAGACATGAGGAGAGAGAGACATGAGGAGAGAGAGAGACATGAGGAGAGAGAGAGACATGAGAGAGAGAGAGACATGAAGAGAGAGAGACATGAGAGAGAGAGAGAGAGAGAGACATGAGGAGAGAGAGACATGAGGAGACA
>NC_060178.1:10394739-10477239 GCF_021184085.1 Oncorhynchus gorbuscha | reverse complement strand
TGTCATGTTGCGCTGCTACCATGTTGTGTTGTCATGTGTTGCTGCCTTGCTATGTTGTTGTCTTAGGTCTCTCTTTATGTAGTGTTGTGGTGTCTCGCTTGTCGTGATGTGTTTTGTCCTATATTGTTATTTTATCGTGTATTTTTCAGTGTATATTTATTAGAGGCTCAGTAGCCTCTAATAAATATTTTGTCTCTGAATGGTTTGTCCTCTGACAAATCAACTGTAAATTTCGGTGTTCCTCAAGGTTCTGTTTAAGGGCCGCTATTGTTTTCACTATATATTTTACCTCTTGGGGATGTCATTCAAAAACATAATGTTAACCTTCACTACTGTGCGGATGACACACAGCTGTACATTTCAATGAAACATGGTGAAGCCCCAAAATTGCCCTCGCTAGAAGCCTGTGTTTCAGACATAAGGAAGTGGATGACTGCAAACGTTCTACTTTTAAACTCAGATAAAACAGAGATGCTTGTTCTAGGTCCCAAGAAACAAAGAGACCTTCTGTTGAATCTGACAATTCATCTTGATGGTTGTACAGTCGTCTCAAATAAAACTGTGAAGGACCTCGGCGTTACTCTGGACCCTGATCTCTCTTTTGACGAACATATCAAGACTGTTTCAAGGACAGCTTTTTTCCATCTACGTAACATTACAAAAATCAGAAACTTTTACACTGGCTTACTGGTAAGGCAAGGGTTGATTTCAAGGTTTTACTGCTAACCTACAAAGCATTACATGGGCTTGTTCCTACCTATCTTTGCAATTTAGTCCTACCGTACATACCTACATGTACGCTACGGTCACAAGATGCAGGCCTCCTAATTGTCCCTAGAATTTCTAAGCAAACAGCTAGAGGCAGGGCTTTCTCCTATAGAGCTCAATTTTTATGGAATGGTCTGCCTATCCATGTGAGAGACGCAGACTCGGTCTCAACCTTTAAGTCTATATTGAAGACTCACCGCTTCAGTAGGTCATATGATTGAGTGTAGTATGGCCCATGGGTGTGAAAGTGAACGGAAAGGCTCTGGAGCAACAAACCGCCCTTGCTGTCTCTGCCTGGCCAGTTCCCCTCTCTCCACTGGTATTCTCTGCCTCTAACCCTATTACAGGGTCTGAGTCACTGGCTTACTGGGGCACTTCCATGCTATCCCTAGGAAGGGTGGGTCACTTGAGTGGGTTGAGTCACTGACGTCCACGGCACAACCCAAGAGGGGGCTATACATGGCCTTGTCTTAGGATGGTAAGTGGGTGGTTGAAGATATCCCTCTAGTGGTGTGGGGGCTGTGCTTTGGCAAAGTGGGTGAGGTTATATCCTGCCTGTTTGGCCCTGTCCGGGGGTATCATCGGATGGGGCCACAGTGTCTCCTGACCCCTCCTGTATTTTATCTCGCTCTCTCTCTCTCTGTATCTCTCTCTCACGGTCTCTCTGTATCTCTCTCTCACGGTCTCTCTGTATCTCTCTCTCACGGTCTCTCTGTATCTCTCTCTCACGGTCTCTCTGTATCTCTCTCTCACGGTCTCTCTGTATCTCTCTCTCACGGTCTCTCTGTATCTCTCTCTCACGGTCTCTCTGTATCTCTCTCTCACGGTCTCTCTCTGTATCTCTCTGTATCTCTCTCTGTATCTCTCTGTATCTCTCTGTATCTCTCTCTATCTCTCTGTATCTCTCTGTATCTCTCTCTCTCTCTCTCTCTCTCTCTCTCTCTCTCTCTCTCTCTCTCTCTCTCTCTCTCTCTCGGTCTCTCTCTCTCTCTCTCTCGGTCTCTCTGTATCTCTCTCTCACGGTCTCTCTGTATCTCTCTCTCACGGTCTCTCTCTCTCTCTCTCTCACTCTCTCTCTCTCTCTCTCTCTCTCTCTCTCTCTCTCTCTCTCTCTCTCTCTCTCTCTCTCTCTCTCTCTCTCTCTCTCTCTCTCTCTCTCTCTCAGGACCTGAGCCCTAGGATCAGGACTACTCGGCTTGCTGTCCCCAGTCCACCTGGCCGTGCTGCTGCTCCAGTGTCAACTGTTCTGCCTGTGGTTATGGAACCCTGACCTGTTCACTGGACGTGCTACCTGTCCCAGACCTGTTGTTTTCAACTTTCTAGAGACAGCAAGAGCGGTAAAGATACTCTCAATGATCGGCTATGAAAACCCAACTGACATTTACTCCTGAGGTGCTGACTTGTTGCACCCTCGACAACCACTGTGATTATTATTATTAGACCATTTGAACATCTTGGCCGCGTTCTGTTATAATCTCCACCCGGCACAGCCAGAAGAGGACTGGCCACCCCTCATAGCCTGGTTCCTCTCCACCCGGCACAGCCAGAAGAGGACTGGCCACCCCTCATAGCCTGGTTCCTCTCCACCCGGCACAGCCAGAAGAGGACTGGCCACCCCTCATAGCCTGGTTCCTCTCCACCCGGCACAGCCAGAAGAGGACTGGCCACCCCACATAGCCTGGTTCATCTCCACCCGGCACAGCCAGAAGAGGACTGGCCACCCCTCATAGCCTGGTTCCTCTCCACCCCGCACAGCCAGAAGAGGACTGGCCACCCCTCATAGCCTGGTTCCTCTCCACCCCGCACAGCCAGAAGGGGACTGGCCACCCCTCATAGCCTGGTTCCTCTCCACCCCGCACAGCCAGAAGAGAACTGGCCACCCCTCATAGCCTGGTTCCTCTCCACCCCGCACAGCCAGAAGGGGACTGGTCACCCCTCATAGCCTGGTTCCTCTCCACCCCGCACAGCCAGAAGAGGACTGGCCACCCCTCATAGCCTGGTTCCCCTCCACCCCGCACAGCCAGAAGGGGACTGGCCACCCCTCATAGCCTGGTTCCTCTCCACCCGGCACAGCCAGAAGAGGACTGGCCACCCCTCATAGCCTGGTTCCTCTCTAGGTTTCTTCCCAGGTTTTGGCCTTTCTAGGGGGTTTTTCCTAGCCACCGTGCTTCTACACCTGCATTGCTTGCTGTTTGGGGTTTAAGGCTGGGTTTCTGTACAGCACTTTGAGATATCAGCTGATGTAAGAAGGGCTAAATAAATTGATTTGATTTGACCATTAATGGATAAACCTTGCCAGTAGTGTCCGTCAGTAATATCACAACTCTGACATAAGGTTGACACACAGAGCTGTTGTGAACGAATGATTGGCAGATGGGTTGTGACTGACACTGAATCTACAGGGACACGTGGTCACGTCAGCAGTCCTTACCTTGATGCCGTACTTGACTTTGCCGGCGTAGTGGCAGATAATGAAGGCGGGCTCCATGACGGCGGGGAACTCGATGTAGCTGTTCCCCTCATGCTGCCGCTTGAACTTGTCCAGCAGGGTCTGGTTCGAGGCCTGGGGGAAACTAAAGGGACAGAGAAGAGGGTGGGGACTAGGGTTAGGACTGTAGGATGGGAGACTAGGGTATCGACTGGTTCCAGATCACACCACTCACTAAACAATATAACAAGCTCCCTTAACAATATAACAAGCTCCCTTAAAGTAACACCACTCACTAAAACATGCTCCCTTAAAGCAACACCACTCACTATAACAAGCTCCCTTAAAGCAACACCACTCACTATAACATGCTCCCTTAAAGCAACACCACTCACTAAAACATGCTCCCTTAAAGCAACACCACTCACTATAACATGCTCCTTTAAAGCAACACCACTCACTAAAACATGCTCCCTTAAAGCAACACCACTTACTATAACATGCTCCCTTAAAGTAACACCACTCACTATAACAACCTCCCTTAAAGCAACACCACTCACTATAACATGCTCCCTTAAAGCAACACCACTCACTAAAACATGCTCCCTTAAAGCAACACCACTCACTATAACATGCTCCTTTAAAGCAACACCACTCACTATAACATGCTCCCTTAAAGCAACACCACTCACTAAAACATGATCCCTTAAAGCAACACCACTCACTAAAACATGCTCCCTTAAAGCAAAAATCAAATCAAATCAAATTTTATTTGTCACATACACATGGTTAGCAGATGTTAATGCGAGTGTAGCGAAATGCTTGTGCTTCTAGTTCCGACAATGCAGTGATAACCAACAAGTAATCTAACTAACAATTCCAAAACTACTGTCTTATACACAGTGTAAGGGGATAAGGAACATGTACATAAGGATATATGAATGAGTGATGGTACAGAGCAGCATACAGTAGATGGTATCGAGTACAGTATATACATATGAGATGAGTATGTAGACAAAGTAAACAAAGTGGCATAGTTAAAGTGGCTAGTGATACATGTGTTACATAAGGATGCAGTCGATGTTGTAGAGTACAGTATATACATATGTATATGAGATGAATAATGTAGGGTAAGTAACATTATATAAGGTAGCATTGTTTAAAGTGGCTAGTGATATATTTACATCATTTCCCATCAATTCCCATTATTAAAATGGCTGGAGTTGGGTCAGTGTCAATGACAGTGTGTTGGCAGCAGCCACTCAATGTTAGTGGTGACTATTTAACAGTCTGATGGCCTTGAGATAGAAGCTGTTTTCAGTCTCTCGGTCCCAGCTTTGATGCACCTGTACTGACCTCGCCTTCTGGATGATAGCGGGGTGAACAGGCAGTGGTTCGGGTGGTTGATGTCCTTGATGATCTTTATGGCCTTCCTGTAACAACGGGTGGTGTAGGTGTCCTGGAGGGCAGGTAGTTTGCCCCCGGTGATGCGTTGTGCAGTCCTCACTACCCTCTGGAGAGCCTTACGGTTGAGGGCGGAGCAGTTGCCGTACCAGGCGGTGATACAGCCCGCCAGGATGCTCTCGATTGTGCATCTGTAGAAGTTTGTGAGTGCTTTTGGTGACAAGCCGAATTTCTTCAGCCTCCTGAGGTTGAATAGGCGCTGCTGCGCTTCTTCACGACGCTGTCAGTGTGAGTGGACCAATTCAGTTTGTCTGTGATGTGTATGCCGAGGAACTTAAAACTAGCTACCCTCTCCACTACTGTTCCATCGATGTGGATAGGGGGTGTTCCCTCTGCTGTTTCCTGAAGTCCACAATCATCTCCTTAGTTTTGTTGACGTTGAGTGTGAGGTTATTTTCCTGACACCACACTCCAAGGGCCCTCACCTCCTCCCTGTAGGCCGTCTCGTCGTTGTTGGTAATCAAGCCTACCACTGTTGTGTCGTCCGCAAACTTGATGATTGAGTTGGAGGCGTGCGTGGCCACGCAGTCGTGGGTGAACAGGGAGTACAGGAGAGGGCTCAGAACGCACCCTTGTGGGGCCCCGTGTTGAGGATCAGCGGGGAGGAGATGTTGTTGCCTACCCTCACCACCTGGGGGCGGCCCGTCAGGAAGTCCAGTACCCAGTTGCATAGGGCGGGGTCGAGACCCAGGGTCTCGAGCTTGATGACGAGCTTGGAGGGTACTATGGTGTTGAATGCCGAGCTGTAGTCGATGAACAGCATTCTCACATAGGTATTCCTCTTGTCCAGGTGGGTTAGGGCAGTGTGCAGTGTGGTTGAGATTGCATCGTCTGTGGACCTATTTGGGCGGTAAGCAAATTGGAGTGGGTCTAGGGTGTCAGGTAGGGTGGAGGTGATATGGTCCTTGACTAGTCTCTCAAAGCACTTCATGATGACGGAAGTGAGTGCTACGGGGCGGTAGTCGTTTAGCTCAGTTACCTTAGCTTTCTTGGGAACAGGAACAATGGTGGCCCTCTTGAAGCATGTGGGAACAGCAGACTGGTATAGGGATTGATTGAATATGTCCGTAAACACACCGGCCAGCTGGTCTGCGCATGCTCGGAGGGCGCGGCTGGGGATGCCGTCTGGGCCTGCAGCCTTGCGAGGGTTAACACGTTTAAATGTCTTAATCACCTCGGCTGCAGTGAAGGAGAGACTGCATGTTTCCGTTGCAGGCCGTGTCAGTGGCACTGTATTGTCCTCAAAGCGGGCAAAAAAGTTATTTAGTCTGCCTGGGAGCAAGACATCCTGGTCCGTGACTGGGCTGGATTTCATCTTGTAGTCCGTGATTGACTGTAGACCCTGCCACATGCCTCTTGTGTCTGAGCCATTGAATTGAGATTCCACTTTGTCTCTGTACTGACGCTTAGCTTGTTTGATAGCCTTACGGAGGGAATAGCTGCACTGTTTGTATTCAGTCATGTTGCCAGACACCTTGCCCTGATTAAAAGCAGTGGTTCGCGCTTTCAGTTTCACGCGAATGCTGCCATCAATCCACGGTTTCTGGTTAGGGAATGTTTTTATCGTTGCTATGGGAACGACATCTTCGACGCACGTTCTAATGAACTCGCACACCGAATCAGCGTATTCGTCAATATTCCCATCTGACGCAATACGAAACATGTCCCAGTCCACGTGATGGAAGCAGTCTTGGAGTGTAGAGTCAGCTTGGTCTGACCAGCGTTGGACAGACCTCAGCGTGGGAGCCTCTTGTTTTAATTTCTGCCTGTAGGCAGGGATCAGCAAAATGGAGTCGTGGTCAGCTTTTCCGAAAGGGGGGCGGGGCAGGGCCTTATATGCGTCGCGGAAGTTAGAGTAACAGTGATCCAAGGTTTTACCACCCCTGGTTGTCTTGCAATCGATATGCTGATAAAATTTAGGAGAGTCTTGTTTTCAGATTGGCTTTGTTAAAATCCCCAGCTACAATGAATGCAGCCTCCGGATAAATGTTTTCCAGTTTGCAAAGAGTTAAATAAAGTTCGTTCAGAGCCATCGATGTGTCTGCTTGGGGGGGGATATATACGGCTGTGATTATAATCGAAGAGAATTCTCTTGGAAGATAATGCGGTCTACATTTGATTGTGAGGAATTCTAAATCAGGTGAACAGAAGGATTTGAGTTCCTGTATGTTTCCTTCATCACACCATGTCCCGTTAGTCATGAGGCATACGCCCCCTCCACTCTTCTTACCAGAGAGATGTTTGTTTCACGCTAAAGCTTTGTTTCTGTTCCCTCGGAGGCGCGATGCGTGGAGAAACCCGTTGGCTGTACCGCCCTGGATAGCGTTTTCCTAGTAAGCCATGTCTCCGTAAAGCAGAGAACGTTGCAGTCTCTGATATCCCTCTGGAATGCCACCCTTGCTCGGATTTCATCAACCTTGTTGTCGAGAGACTGGACATTGGCAAGAAGAATACTGGGAAGTGGTGCTCACACTGCGATGTGCCCTTTTTTCGGAGTCTGACCAGAACACCGCCAGACCGACCTTCTTTCCCTCTTTTTGACCGGAGTCCGTTTCCTTGGGCCGCTGCATGCGATCCATTCCGTTGTCCTGTTTGTAAGGCAGAACACAGGATCACGGAGCGCTCCGTCGCGGAAAACATATTCTTGGTCGTACTGATGGTGAGTTGACGCTGATCTTATATTCAGTAGTTCTTCTCGACTGTATGTAATGAAACCTAAGATGACCTGGGGTACTAATGTAAGAAATAACACGTAAAAAAACAAAAAACTGCATAGTTTCCTAGGAACGCGAAGCGAGGCATCTCAGTCGGCGCCGGAGCAGCTACGCAAGGTACACAATACCCCGCACACACACACACACACACACACACATGGCAACACCACTCACTAAAACATGCTCCCTTAAAGCAACACCACTCACTATAACATGCTCCCTTAAAGTAACACCACTCACTATAACAACCTCCCTTAAAGCAACACCACTCACTATAACAACCTCCCTTAAAGTAACACCACTCACTATAACAAGCTCCCTTAAAGCAACACCACTCACTAAAACATGCTCCCTTAAAGCAACACCACTCACTAAAACATGCTCCCTTAAAGCAACACCACACTACACACTAAAACATGCTCCCTTAAAGCAACACCACACTACACACTAAAACATGCTCCCTTAAAGCAACACCACTCACTATAACAACCTCCCTTAAAGTAACACCACTCACTAAAACATGCTCCCTTAAAGTAACACCACTCACTAAAACATGCTCCCTTAAAGTAACACCACTCACTATAACATGCTCCCTTAAAGTAACACCACTCACTATAACACGCTCCCTTAAAGTAACACCACTCACTAAAACATGCTCCCTTAAAGTAACACCACTCACTATAACACGCTCCCTTAAAGTAACACCACTCACTAAAACATGCTCCCTTAAAGTAACACCACTCACTAAAACATGCTCCCTTAAAGTAACACCACTCACTAAAACATGCTCCCTTAAAGTAACACCGCTCACTAAAACATGCTCCCTTAAAGTAACACCACTCACTAAAACATGCTCCCTTAAAGTAACACCACTCACTAAAACATGCTCCCTTAAAGTAACACCACTCACTAAAACATGCTCCCTTAAAGCAACACCACACTACACACTATAACATGCTCCCTTAAAGCAACACCACACTACACACTAAAACATGCTCCCTTAAAGCAACACCACACTACACACTAAAACATGCTCCCTTAAAGTAACACCACTCACTAAAACATGCTCCCTTAAAGCAACACCACACTACACACTATAACATGCTCCCTTAAAGATGCCCTATGCAAAATTCGCTCCACCATTTCCTGGTTCTCCTTGGGGGTCAAAGAATTAGCCTCACTGTCCCGTTATAAATGGACCAACCAGTAGTAGGGCCCCTGGAAACAAATACTATCCCTGAGAGTACCTGAAAGAGGCTACAAGCTAACTATGAATGATGAAATCTTCAAGAGGGTTCTGGGGTGCTACATAATCATTAGCATAACATTCTTCTGTGCGATGGAATAAATCACGCAAGAGGCACGGGAGGGAGGACTTTAAGAGGGAAAAATGATCCCTCTGACCTTGTGGCTCTGGGAAAGCGGTCCATACACTCTTTCATCCACTTGTTACTACATCCAGATGAGTGTTCAGGGCTAAGAGGCTAGCAGCCCTAAGTGGATAGGTTAGGTTAGCAAGCTCACGCGGCGAATATGGTCATGGCGGTCCTGTGTTTTTGTATGCGAGGGTGGGTTTAATTTACGAGGGATTGAAATGGGATTGTGCAGTGGCCTATGTGAGAGGCTTTATATAGGGCGTACGTGTGCCCCAGAAAGGCAAATATATGAGATAGCGTGTTTTTATGTGCTTAAGTTAGCCTGGCTAATGTTGTAATCAATCAAGTATTTCGCTAGTAATGAAGAGTGTTGTTAGCCTATATTCCTCATCTTGTCTGTGCTCTGCTCATGTGGGATGATTCTAAGGTCATTGGCAATGAGTGTTGGTCCAGCAATGTAACCAACTTGGTTTTTACATTGGCTTTGCTCTAAAGAAGTTTGCCATATAACCAAAACATAGCCTACCACGTTCTTCTGAGCCCGGTCTAAATCTTCACCCCAAAACTATGTTCTATGGATCCTGAGGACATTCGAGAACGGGTCCTTTTTTTTTCTTCTTTTTTTTTTTTACTGCGGATGGATGTCATAGCTAAGAAAGTACACCTCTAGATGTGGCAGGAAACCGCCCTGAGGTAGTGCTTTAGGAGTCATAGCTAAGAAAGTACACCTCTAGATGTGGCAGGAAACCGCCCTGAGGTAGTGCTGTAGGAGTCATAGCTAAGAAAGTACACCTCTAGATGTAGCAGGAAACCGTCCTGAGGTAGTGCTTTAGGAGTCATGGCTAAGAAAGTACACCTCTAGATGTAGCAGGAAACCGTCCTGAGGTAGTGCTTTAGGAGTCATAGCTAAGAAAGTACACCTCTAGATGTAGCAGGAAACCGTCCTGAGGTAGTGCTTTAGGAGTCATGGCTAAGAATGTACACCTCTAGATGTGGCAGGAAACCGTCCTGAGGTAGTGCTTTAGGAGTCATGGCTAAGAATGTACACCTCTAGATGTGGCAGGAAACCGCCCTGAGGTAGTGCTTTAGGAGTCATAGCTAAGAAAGTACACCTCTAGATGTGGCAGGAAACCGCCCTGAGGTAGTGCTTTAGGAGTCATAGCTAAGAAAGTACACCTCTAGATGTAGCAGGAAACTGCCCTGAGGTAGTGCTTTAGGAGTCATAGCTAAGAAAGTACACCTCTAGATGTGGCAGGAAACCGCCCTGAGGTAGTGCTTTAGGAGTCATAGCTAAGAAAGTACACCTCTAGATGTGGCAGGAAACCGCCCTGAGGTAGTGCTTTAGGAGTCATAGCTAAGAAAGTACACCTCTAGATGTGGCAGGAAACCGCCCTGAGGTAGTGCTTTAGGAGTCATAGCTAAGAAAGTACACCTCTAGATGTAGCAGGAAACCGCCCTGAGGTAGTGCTTTAGGAGTCATAGCTAAGAAAGTACACCTCTAGATGTAGCAGGAAACCGCCCTGAGGTAGTGCTGTAGGAGTCATAGCTAAGAAAGTACACCTCTAGATGTAGCAGGAAACCGCCCTGAGGTAGTGCTTTAGGAGTCATAGCTAAGAAAGTACACCTCTAGATGTAGCAGGAAACCGCCCTGAGGTAGTGCTTTAGGAGTCATAGCTAAGAAAGTACACCTCTAGATGTAGCAGGAAACCGTCCTGAGGTAGTGCTTTAGGAGTCATAGCTAAGAAAGTACACCTCTAGATGTAGCAGGAAACCGCCCTGAGGTAGTGCTTTAGGAGTCATAGCTAAGAATGTACACCTCTAGATGTGGCAGGAAACCGCCCTGAGGTAGTGCTTTAGGAGTCATAGCTAAGAAAGTACACCTCTAGATGTGGCAGGAAACCGCCCTGAGGTAGTGCTGTAGGAGTCATAGCTAAGAAAGTACACCTCTAGATGTAGCAGGAAACCGCCCTGAGGTAGTGCTGTAGGAGTCATAGCTAAGAAAGTACACCTCTAGATGTAGCAGGAAACCGCCCTGAGGTAGTGCTTTAGGAGTCATAACTAAGAAAGTACACCTCTAGATGTAGCAGGAAACTGCCCTGAGGTAGTGCTTTAGGAGTCATAGCTAAGAAAGTACACCTCTAGATGTGGCAGGAAACCGCCCTGAGGTAGTGCTTTAGGAGTCATAGCTAAGAAAGTACACCTCTAGATGTGGCAGGAAACCGCCCTGAGGTAGTGCTTTAGGAGTCATAGCTAAGAAAGTACACCTCTAGATGTGGCAGGAAACTGCCCTGAGGTAGTGCTTTAGGAGTCATAGCTAAGAAAGTACACCTCTAGATGTAGCAGGAAACCGCCCTGAGGTAGTGCTTTAGGAGTCATAGCTAAGAAAGTACACCTCTAGATGTAGCAGGAAACCGCCCTGAGGTAGTGCTGTAGGAGTCATAGCTAAGAAAGTACACCTCTAGATGTAGCAGGAAACCGCCCTGAGGTAGTGCTTTAGGAGTCATAGCTAAGAAAGTACACCTCTAGATGTAGCAGGAAACCGCCCTGAGGTAGTGCTGTAGGAGTCATAGCTAAGAAAGTACACCTCTAGATGTAGCAGGAAACCGTCCTGAGGTAGTGCTTTAGGAGTCATAGCTAAGAAAGTACACCTCTAGATGTGGCAGGAAACCGTCCTGAGGTAGTGCTTTAGGAGTCATAGCTAAGAAAGTACACCTCTAGATGTAGCAGGAAACCGCCCTGAGGTAGTGCTTTAGGAGTCATAGCTAAGAAAGTACACCTCTAGATGTGGCAGGAAACCGTCCTGAGGTAGTGCTTTAGGAGTCATAGCTAAGAAAGTACACCTCTAGATGTAGCAGGAAACCGTCCTGAGGTAGTGCTTTAGGAGTCATAGCTAAGAAAGTACACCTCTAGATGTAGCAGGAAACCGTCCTGAGGTAGTGCTTTAGGAGTCATAGCTAAGAAAGTACACCTCTAGATGTGGCAGGAAACCGTCCTGAGGTAGTGCTTTAGGAGTCATAGCTAAGAAAGTACACCTCTAGATGTAGCAGAAAACCGCCCTGAGGTAGTGTTTTAGGAGTCATAGCTAAGAAAGTACACCTCTAAATGTAGCAGGAAACCGCCCTGAGGTAGTGCTTTAGGAGTCATAGCTAAGAAAGTACACCTCTAGATGTGGCAGGAAACCGTCCTGAGGTAGTGCTTTAGGAGTCATAGCTAAGAAAGTACACCTCTAGATGTGGCAGGAAACCGTCCTGAGGTAGTGCTTTAGGAGTCATAGCTAAGAAAGTACACCTCTAGATGTGGCAGGAAACCGTCCTGAGGTAGTGCTTTAGGAGTCATAGCTAAGAAAGTACACCTCTAGATGTAGCAGGAAACCGTCCTGAGGTAGTGCTGTAGGAGTCATAGCTAAGAAAGTACACCTCTAGATGTAGCAGGAAACCGTCCTGAGGTAGTGCTTTAGGAGCGTCAGCTAAATGACTAAAATGTAAATGTGTAGTAAAAAGGAAGGAGAAAGGCTCCGACGTGACAGCTCACGTACTTGCACTCTTCGTCCAGCAGGTGGAGCAGCGCGGTGGGCTTCTTGCTGATGAGGTTGATGCAGCCTGTGTTGTCGATGTAGTCGATGTTGTGCCAGCTGATGCTCTCGGCCCTGTACTCCTCCTGTCAGGGGGAAACAACAGTGATGGTGTGTCAGAAACACTGCAGTAAAAGGTTGTTCACAAGTCATCCAATACATCACATTTCCCCTTTTGAGTATCAATAGAGTTTATTTTATTCAATTTAAGTGAATGTCAGGTCAAAAGTTGACAGTCTGGTGAATGCATCAGAGAGATACCATGAACAGTAAATGTATCACACGTGTTATGGGACACACTGATAGCGTTAAGAAAGCATAAGGCGCATTGAAACATTCCAAAACTCAAATCCCATCACTGACAAAAAAAACAAAGACTCTGCAACAAAGGTCACCAGTGTGTCCACGTGCCAACAGTTTCCTCACAAAGGTCACCAGTGTGTCCACGTGCCAACAGTTTCCTCACAAAGGTCACCAGTGTGTCCACGTGCCAACAGTTTCCTCACAAAGGTCACCAGTGTGTCCACGTGCCAACAGTTTCCTCACAAAGGTCACCAGTGTGTCCACGTGCCAACAGTTTCCTCACAAAGGTCACCAGTGTGTCCACGTGCCAACAGTTTCCTCACAAAGGTCACCAGTGTGTCCACGTGCCAACAGTTTCCTCACAAAGGTCACCAGTGTGTCCACGTGCCAACAGTTTCCTCACAAAGGTCACCAGTGTGTCCACGTGCCAACAGTTTCCTCACAAAGGTCACCAGTGTGTCCACGTGCCAACAGTTTCCTCACAAAGGTCACCAGTGTGTCCACGTGCCAACAGTTTCCTCACAAAGGTCACCAGTGTGTCCACGTGCCAACAGTTTCCTCACAAAGGTCACCAGTGTGTCCACGTGCCAACAGTTTCCTCACAAAGGTCACCAGTGTGTCCACGTGCCAACAGTTTCTCACAAAGGTCACAAAGGTCACCAGTGTGTCCACGTGCCAACAGTTTCCTCACAAAGGTCACCAGTGTGTCCACGTGCCAACAGTTTCCTCACAAAGGTCACCAGTGTGTCCACGTGCCAACAGTTTCCTCACAAAGGTCACCAGTGTGTCCACGTGCCAACAGTTTCCTCACAAAGGTCACCAGTGTGTCCACGTGCCAACAGTTTCCTCACAAAGGTCACCAGTGTGTCCACGTGCCAACAGTTTCCTCACAAAGGTCACCAGTGTGTCCACGTGCCAACAGTTTCCTCACAAAGGTCACCAGTGTGTCCACGTGCCAACAGTTTCCTCACAAAGGTCACCAGTGTGTCCACGTGCCAACAGTTTCCTCACAAGGATGTGAACAGGATCAGTAGTGTTGGGGGATATAAACAGGATCAGTAGTGTTGGGGGATATAAACAGGATCAGTAGTGTTGGGGGATATAAACAGGATCAATGGTGTTGGGGGATATAAACAGGATCAGTAGTGTTGGGGGATATAAACAGGATCAATGGTGTTGGGGGATATAAACAGGATCAGTAGTGTTGGGGGATATAAACAGGATCAATGGTGTTGGGGGATATAAACAGGATCAGTAGTGTTGGGGGATATAAACAGGATCAGTAGTGTTGGGGGATATAAACAGGATCAGTAGTGTTGGGGGATATAAACAGGATCAGTAGTGTTGGGGGATATAAACAGGATCAGTGGTGTTGGGGGATATAAACAGGATCAGTGGTGTTGGGGGATATAAACAGGATCAGTAGTGTTGGGGGATATAAACAGGATCAGTACAGGATCAGTAGTGTTGGGGGATATAAACAGGATCAGTAGTGTTGGGGGATATAAACAGGATCAGTGGTGTTGGGGGATATAAACAGGATCAGTAGTGTTGGGGGATATAAACAGGATCAGTGGTGTTGGGGGATATAAACAGGATCAGTACAGGATCAGTAGTGTTGGGGGATATAAACAGGATCAGTAGTGTTGGGGGATATAAACAGGATCAGTAGTGTTGAGGGATATAAACAGGATCAGTAGTGTTGGGGGATATAAACAGGATCAGTAGTGTTGGGGGATATAAACAGGATCAGTAGTGTTGGGGGATATGAACAGGATCAGTAGTGTTGGGGGATATAAACAGGATCAGTACAGGATCAGTAGTGTTGGGGAATATAAACAGGATCAGTAGTGTTGGGGGATATAAACAGGATCAGTAGTGTTGGGGGATATAAACAGGATCAGTAGTGTTGGGGGATATAAACAGGATCAGTAGTGTTGGGGGATATGAACAGGATCAGTAGTGTTGGGGGATATAAACAGGATCAGTAGTGTTGGGGTATATATACAGGATCAGTAGTGTTGGGGTATATATACAGGATCAGTAGTGTTGGGAGATATAAACAGGATCAGTAGTGTTGGGGGATATGAACAGGATCAGTAGTGTTGGGGGATATAAACAGGATCAGTAGTGTTGGGGTATATATACAGGATCAGTAGTGTTGGGGTATATATACAGGATCAGTAGTGTTGGGGGATATAAACAGGATCAGTAGTGTTGGGGGATATAAACAGGATCAGTAGTGTTGGGGGATATAAACAGGATCAGTAGTGTTGGGGGATATAAACAGGATCAGTGGTGTTGGGGGATATAAACAGGATCAGTAGTGTTGGGAGATATAAACAGGATCAGTAGTGTTGGGAGATATAAACAGGATCAGTAGTGTTGGGAGATATAAACAGGATCAGTAGTGTTGGGAGATATAAACAGGATCAGTAGTGTTGGGAGATATAAACAGGATCAGTAGTGTTGGGAGATATAAACAGGATCAGTAGTGTTGGGGGATATAAACAGGATCAGTAGTGTTGGGGGATATAAACAGGATCAGTGGTGTTGGGGGATATAAACAGGATCAGTAGTGTTGGGAGATATAAACAGGATCAGTAGTGTTGGGAGATATAAACAGGATCAGTAATGTTGGGAGATATAAACAGGATCAGTAGTGTTGGGAGATATAAACAGGATCAGTGGTGTTGGGGCATATACAGTGGCTTGCGAAAGTATTCCCCCTCCCCTCTTGGCATTTTTCCTATTTTGTTGCCTTACAACCTGGAATTAAAATAGATTTGGGGGGGGGTTGTATCATTTGATTTACACATCATGCCTACCACATCATGCCTACCAAATACCAGCTTATTCTAGGGCTACAATACCTCCTTTGCCAAATGGCCTGGACCCTTATCCTACTCTTTTGATGTTCCTCTGGTGAAGTAGAGGTTAACCCAGGCCCTGTAGCCCCCAGATCCACTCCTATTCCCCAGGCGCTATCATTTGTTGAATTCTGTAACCGTAAAAGCCTTGGTTTCATGCATGTTAACATCAGAAGCCTCCTCCTAAATTTGTTTAATTCACTGCTTTAGCACACTCTGCCAACCCGGATGTCCTAGCAGTGTCTGAATCCTGGCTTAGAAGGCCACCAAAAACTCTGACATTTCCACCCCCAGCTACAACATTTTCCGCCAAGATAGAACTGCCAAAGGGGGTGGAGTTGCAATCTACTGCAGAGATACCCTGCATAGTTCTGTCATACTATCCAGGTCTGTGCCCAGAAAGTTCGAACTTCTACTTTTAAAAATCCACCTTTCCAGAAATAAGTCTTTCACTGTTGCCGCTTGTTATAGACCACCCTCTGCCACAAGCTGTGCTTATTCACACCATATGTGAATTAATTGCCTCTCATTTATCTTCAGAGTTTGTACTTTTAGGTGACCTAAACTGGAATATGCTTAACACCCCGTCCATCCTGCAATCTAAGCTTGATTCCATCAATCTCACACAAATTATCATGGAACCTACCAGGTACAACCCCAGATCCGTAAACACAGGCACCCTCAGATATCATCCTGACCAACCTGCCCTCTAAATACACCTCTGCTGTCTTCAACCAGGATCTCAGCGATCACTGCCTCATTGCCTGCATCCATAATGGGTCTGCGGTCGACCACCCCTTATGACTGTCAAATGCTCCCTAAAACACTTCAGCGAGCAGGCCTTTCTAATCGCCCTGGCCCAGGTATCCTGGAAGGATATTGACCTCATTCCGTCAGTAGAGAATGCCTGGTTAATCTTTAAAAGTGCTTTCCTCACCATCTTAAATAAGCATGCCCCGTTCAAAAAAATGTAGATCTAAGAACTGATGCAGCAGCTCATGGTTCACTCCAGACTTGACTGCCCTTGACCAGCACAAAAAAAAACCTGTGGTGTTCTGCGTTAGCATCAAATAGCCCCCGCGATATGCAACTTTCCAGGGAAGTTAGGAACCGATATACACAGGCAGTTATGAAAGCAAAGGCTAACTTTTTCAAACAGAAATTTGCATCCTGTAACACAAACTTCAAAAAGTTCTGGGACACTGTAAAGTCCACAGGGAATAAGAGCACCTCCTCCCAGCTGCCCACTGCACTGAGGCTAGGAAACACTGTCAACACCGATAAATCCACAATAATCAAGAATTTCAAGAAGCATTCTACTACGGCTGGCCATGCTTTCCACCTGGCTACCCCTACCCCGGTCAACAGCTCTGCACCACCCACAGCAACTTGCCCATGCCTCCCCCATTTCTCCTTCACCCAAATCCAGACAGCGGATGTTCGAAAGAGCTGCAAAATCTGGACTCCTGCAAATCAGCTGGGCTAGAAAATCTGGACTCCTACAAATCAGCTGGGCTAGAAAATCTGGACTCCTACAAATCAGCTGGGCTAGAAAATCTGGACCTTCTCCACTATGCAATCTGGTTTCCGAGCCGGTCACGGGTGCAACTCAGCCATGCTCAAGGTCCGAAACAATATCATAACCGCCATCGATAAAAGACACTACTGAAGCATGACCCAGAAGCCCTGTGACTACTGAAGTATGACCCAGAAGCCCTGTGACTACTGAAGTATGACCCAGAAGCTCTGTGACTACCCAGAAGCCCTGTGACGACTGAAGTATGACCCAGAAGCCCTATGACTACTGAAGTGCTTTGGCAAAGTGGGTGGGGTTATATCCTTCCTGTTTGGCCCTGTCCGGGGGTGTCCTCGGATGGGGCCACAGTGTCTCCTGACCCCTCCTGTCTCAGCCTCCAGTATTTATGCTGCAGTAGTTTATGTGTCGGGGGGCTAGGGTCAGTTTGTTTATCTGGAGTACTTCTCCTGTCCTATTCGGTGTCCTGTGTAAATCTAAGTGTGCGTTCTCTAATTCTCTCCTTCTCTCTTTCTTTCTCTCTCTCGGAGGACCTGAGCCCTAGAACCATGCCCCAGGACTACCTGACATGATGACTCCTTGCTGTCCCCAGTCCACCTGGCCATGCTGCTGCTCCAGTTTCAACTGGCCTGGGCCCTAGGACCATGTCCCAGGACTACCTGACATGAGGACTCCTTGCTGTCCCCAGTCCACCTGGCCATGCTCCTGCTCCAGTTTCAACTGTTCTGCCTTACTATTATTCAACCATGCTGGTCATTTATGAACATTTGAACATCTTGGCCACGTTCTGTTATAATCTCCACCTGGCACAGCCAGAAGAGGACTGGCCACCCCACATATGCTCTCTCTAATTCTCTCTTTCTTTCTCTCTCTCGGAGGACCTGAGCCCTAGGACCGTGCCCCAGGACTACCTGACATGATGGCTCCTTGCTGTCCCCAGTCCATCTGACTGTGCTGCTGCTCCAGTTTCAACTGTTCTGCCTTATTATTATTTGACCATGCTGGTCATTTATGAACATTTGAACATCTTGGTCATGTTCTGTTATAATCTCTACCCGGCACAGCCAGAAGAGGACTGGCCACCCCACATAGCCCGGTTCCTCTCTAGGTTTCTTCCTAGGTTTTGGCCTTTCTAGGGAGTTTTTCCTAGCCACCGTGCTTTTACACCTGCATTGTTTGCTGTTTGGGGTTTTAGGCTGGGTTTCTGTACAGCACTTTGAGATATCAGCTGATGTACGAAGGGCTATATAAATAAATTTGATTTGATTTGATTTGATTTGAAGTATGACCCAGAAGCCCTGTGACTACTGAAGTATGACCCAGAAGCCCTGTGACTACTGAAGTATGACCCAGAAGCCCTGTGACCACTGAAGTATGACCCAGAAGCCCTGTGACTACTGAAGTATGACCCAGAAGCCCTGTGACTACTGAAGTATGACCCAGAAGCCCTGTGACTACTGAAGTATGTCTATGTCAGTGCCAGACACATCACACAACAACAGAGGAACAGGAAGTGGAACTAGCCGGGACACCCAACTCCGCGGCTAGCAGGGCTATTTCATGTGTGCAACTTGACATGCCTATCCTTCCTCCCTAAAAGTAAAAAAGAGAAAATTCCACCCATGAAATTCTACATCCAACTTACATCATTACTATATTGACTCATTATGATGGTGCTTCTGAGTTTATCACGAAAGACTAAAGTTTTCCTTTTTAAATGTTTCAATCAAATCCACATCTAGGACATAAAACGTCTTCACCACCCACAGGGCTCCGCAATAAAGGCCTAAACCTTCCTGTATTGTTCTCCTGCTCTCTCTCTGGGCTCTCTCTGGGCTCTCTCTCTGGGCTCTCTCTCTCTCTCTGGGCTCTCTCTCTCTCTCTGGGCTCTCTCGCTCTCTCTGGGCTCTCTCTCTCGCTCTCTCTGGGCTCTCTCTCTCTCTCTGGGCTCTCTCGCTCTCTCTGGGCTCTCTCTCTCGCTCTCTCTGGGCTCTCTCTCTCGCTCTCTCTGGGCTCTCTCTCTCGCTCTCTCTGTGTTCTCTCTCTCTGGACTCTCTCTCTCTCTCTCGCCCTCTCTGGGCTCTCTCTCTCTCTCTCTGCTCTCTCTGGGCTCTCTCCTCTCTGGGCTCTCTCTCTCTCTCTGCTCTCTCTCTCTCTCTCTGGGCTCTCTCGCTCTCTCTGGGCTCTCTCTCTCGCTCTCTCTGGGCTCTCTCTCTCTCTCTCTCTCTCTCTCTCTCTCTCTCTCTCTCTCTCTGGGCTCTCTCTCTCTCTCTCTCTCTCTCTGCTCTCTCTCTGCTCTCTCTCTCTCTCTCTCTCTCTCTCTCTGCATCATGTGCTGTATTGTGTTTGGCAGGCTGCCCGAGTTTTAACGGGCCGGGGCGGTGGTTACAGCTATAGATACAGCATTGTCAGTCATAGAGCAGAGCGACTCCGTCACAGAGCGACTCCGTCATTTCCCCTCGCAAACACTGATGGCCTGATCCCAGATCTATTTATGCTATTGCCTCTTTTTGGACTCATATTGGCAAGACCACACAAACAGATCTGGGATCAGGCTATGACAATCTCAGAAAAAAATTAGTGAAGAGCAGAGAGGTCTGTAGGAGTCACGGTATTGGGACCACATGACTCAAAATGGTGATGTCATACTGAAGTGGTAAGTGGAATAAAGGGTTACCGGTAAAGCTATTGAAATCCTATTTAAAAAAGAATGGTCATTTTACACTGACATTCTATTTACAAAATGACTCATAAAAAGATTAAACTGAATCCTGTGATTTCAAACATACCAGAGCACAGATGGTTTCTTCACGTTGGTGAGAAGTCTACACATCTCAGAAGGGTGCGTGAATGTGATACACTGTTTGCATATGTGGCCATGGGTTTGAGCTCCGATACATCTGGAAATCATTTTCATAGAGATGGAGAAGAAATGAAGGAGCAATTGGCATGTCGTTGTAAACATTGGAGCCCCTGTTGGGAATAGTATTTGGTACAGTCCTATTAGCTTTGGCCACTGTTCAAACATAAAACACTTCCTGCTGATAAGACTAAATGATTGGTTGGAGAGGTGAGACAGCCCTGCTGATAAGACTAACTGATTGGTTGGAGAGGTGAGACAGCCCTGCTGATAAGACTAACTGATTGGTTAGAGAGGTGAGACAGCCCTGCCGATAAGACTAACTGATTGGTTGGAGAGGTGAGACAGCCCTGCCGATAAGACTAACTGATTGGTTGGAGAGGTGAGACAGCCCTGCCGATAAGACTAACTGATTGGTTGGAGAGGTGAGACAGCCCTGCTGATAAGACTAACTGATTGGTTGGAGAGGTGAGACAGCCCTGCTGATAAGACTAAATTATTGGTTGGAGAGGTGAGACAACCCTGCTGATAAGACTAACTGATTGGTTGGAGAGGTGAGACAGCCATGCTGATAAGACTAAATTATTGGTTGGAGAGGTGAGACAGCCCTGCTGATAAGACTAACTGATTGGTTGGAGAGGTGAGACAGCCATGCTGGTAAGACTAACTGATTGGTTGGAGAGGTGAGACAGCCCTGCTGATAAGACTAACTGATTGGTTGGAGAGTTGAGACAGCCCTGCTGATAAGACTAACTGATTGGTTGGAGAGGTGAGACAGCCCTGCTGATAAGACTAACTGATTGGTTGGAGAGGTGAGACAGCCCTGCTGATAAGACTAACTGATTGGTTGGAGAGTTGAGACAGCCCTGCTGATAAGACTAACTGATTGGTTGGAGAGGTGAGACAGCCCTGCTGATAAGACTAACTGATTGGTTGGAGAGGTGAGACAGCCCTGCTGATAAGACTAACTGATTGGTTGGAGAGGTGAGACAGCCCTGCAGATAAGACTAACTGATTGGTTGGAGAGTTGAGACAGCCCTGCTGATAAGACTAACTGATTGGTTGGAGAGTTGAGACAGCCCTGCTGATAAGACTAACTGATTGGTTGGAGAGTTGAGGCAGCCCTGCTGATAAGACTAACTGATTGGTTGGAGAGTTGAGACAGCCCTGCTGATAAGACTAACTGATTGGTTGGAGAGGTGAGACAGCCCTGCTGATAAGACTAACTGATTGGTTGGAGAGGTGAGACAGCCCTGCTGTAAAGACTAACTGATTGGTTGGAGAGGTGAGACAGCCCTGCTGATAAGACTAACTGATTGGTTGGAGAGTTGAGACAGCCCTACTGATAAGACTAACTGATTGGTTGGAGAGTTGAGACAGCCCTGCTGATAAGACTAACTGATCGGTTGGAAAGTTGAGACAGCCCTGCTGATAAGACTAACTGATTGGTTGGAGAGTTGAGACAGCCCTGCTGATAAGACTAACTGATCGGTTGGAAAGTTGAGAGAGCCCAATGAGGGAGAGTAGGACTAAGTTGCATTTACTCCTGGACACTGAGTTAGTTAGCTAGCTCATCCTAGATCTGGGCAACTTCTACAAGAGCGAGCGGGAGAGTAGAGGTGTGGAGTATTTCCCTGATTCAAACGCCAGTGGGAGGGGCCATGACCACACTGTACTATTTAAACAAACACAAATCAGTCAGAATCTGGCAACCCTTCCACGTGGCCTCGTACTCAACCTAACCTCTGCAGTTCTACTGTAAAATAAACTCCCAAATGAAAACAGTTTATATTGTAAAATAAACTCCTATATGAAAACACGTCATCAGGTCGATCAAAAGGTGAGAGACGGCCACGTCCTCGGGTCGATTATGTAATGCTGTGTGTGGTTGCTAAAGAGACATCTGTGATGCAAGTGACCAACTCCAGGTAACACCATGTTCTATGGTTGGAATCCCAGAGAGGATGTAGCCTGCTGATGTTGACTGCCAGAAGTCAGCTGGAAGCAGCAACAGGGTTGTTCATTAGGCACAACACTTTTATTTTGCTTTCTACTGCAAAACACTTTGCTACGTTGAGCCCTAATGACAGTGACTCTGGTCATGGTGAGCGACGGCACTGGGCAAGACACAGCATTGGCCGAAGTAACCATGGTGACGGCTCATGTTATGGGATGGCATGGGATGCTCTCTGCTCCAAGGTATCAGGTTGGAGTGAGACTAGAGTTCTGTTTGTGTGTGTGTGTGTTCATAATTTATGTCACCCCAAAGGGGGAGTGCAAATCAACAGTGTGTGTAAACAAAGCAGCACGCCTCAGAACATCCACACGACAGGACAAAAACACCACGGCAAGGAACCATGTTCTGTTGGGAAAACAACAACAACAAAAACTCCCAAAACACTCACCACACTCAAAAGACTGCATAAGAAACTCACCACAGTCCAAAGTTATCCTACTATTCTAGGCTAACTGGGCTAAATGAAGGCATTCAGAAGTCTTCATAAGCCAGGCACTACTGCGCTAGGCTAACTGGGCTAAATGAAGGCATCCAGAAGTCTGCATAAGCCAGGCACTACTGCGCTAGGCTAACTGGGCTAAATGAAGGCATTCAGAAGTCTTCATAAGCCAGGCACTAGTGCGCTAGGCTAACTGGGCTAAATGACGGTATTCAGAAGTCTTCATAAGCCAGGCACTAGCGCGCTAGGCTAACTGGGCTAAATGACGGCATTCAGAAGTCTTCATAAGCCAGGTACTAGCGCGCTAGGCTAACTGGGCTAAATGACGGCATTCAGAAGTCTTCATAAGCCAGGCAGTAGGGCGCTAGGCTAACTGGGCTAAATGAGACAAAACAATAAATCCCACACAGACAAAACAAGAGTACGATGAGCCCATCTCCAGGGCTGAGTCTAGAATAGCACCCTATTCCCATAGGCCTACAGGACTTAGTCAAAAGTAGTGCACTATATAGGGAATAGGGTGCCAACTCAGGTCAAAAGTAGTGCACTATATAGGGAATAGGGTGCCATTTCCAAAGCAGGCCAGGTGATTATGAGTGGTAAACAAAGACAGACAGAGGGGAGACAGACGGATTTACTCGAGTCGGGTGCCAAGAGGGCCAAAACACCCTCATCAAAACCAAATCAAAACACTACGTCTGGAAACCTTAGCGCGCGTAAATTCCTGACCTGCTACAGTAAACAATGCATTTACTGCATTCCTTCTGACCATGAGGAAATAGCCCTTTTTCACAACACTATCCACTCTATTGACAATGTAGTGACACTCACACACACACACACACACACACACACACACACACACACACACACACACACACACACACACACACACACACACACACACACACACACACACACACACACACACACACACACACACACACACACACACACACACACACTCTCTCTCTGTCTCAGACAGTATGACGCTAACACAAACCCACTGGGACACACACACTCTCTGTCTCAGACAGTATGACGCTAACACAAACCCACTGGGACACACACACACACTCACACGTTCCAGCAGGTATATCTCACTGATCATCCCCAAAGCCAACACCTCATTTGGCCTCCTTTCCTTCCAGTTCTCTGCTGCCAGTGACTGGAACGAATTGCAAAAAGCGCTGAAGTTGGAGACTTATATTTCCCTCACCAACTTTAAACATCAGCTATCTGAGCAGCTAAACGATCGCTGCTGCTGTACATAGTCCATCTGTAAAGAGCCTACCCAATCTACCTACCTCATCCCCATACTGTTTTTATTTACTTTTCTGCTCTTTTGCACACCAGTATCTCTACTTGCACATCATCCTCTGCTCATTTATCCCTCCAGTGTTAATCTGCTAAATTGTAATTATTCGCTCCTATGGCCTATTTATTGCCTCCCTCATGCCTTTTACACACACTGTGTAAAGACTTTCTTTTCTCTACTGTGTCATTGACTTGTTTATTGTGTTATTAGCTTGTTTATTGTTTACTCCATGTGTAACTCTGTGTTGTTGTCTGTGTCACACTGCTTTGCTTTATCTTGGCAAGGTCGCAGTTGTAAATGAGAACTTGTTCTCAACTAGCCTACCTGGTTAAATAAAGGTGTTCTCAACTAGCCTACCTGGTTAAATAAAGGTGAAATAAAAATAATAAAAACTCACACACGGTGACTCTCTGTCTCACACAGTATGACCCTAACACACACCCACACTGACTCTCTATCACAAAACCCAATGGGACACACACACACACAGGTTATGTACTCTGACGTAACCGCTAACGAGTCAGGCGTCACCGCTAACGAGACGGATGTCACCGCTAACGAGACGGACGTCACCGCTAACGAGACGGATAGTCACAACCATAGACGGACGATCACAACCATTAGAATGGACATTCCCATTCAACGTCAACATAACGTGATGGACGGACCCTAACAGACGGATTACCGCTAAAACGGACCACCGCATTCTGTTTCTATTGTTACATCATGGACGCATTGGCTAACGTCCAGCCGGAAACGTCACCGCTAACGAGCCGGACGTCACCGCTAACGAGCCGGACGTCACCGCTAACAAGCCGGACGTCACCGCTAACGAGCCGGACGTCACCGCTAACGAGCCAGACGTTGTTGAGACAGACGTGTGGACAGACGTCACCGCAGCCAGACATCACCGCTAATGAGCCAGACGGCACCGCTAACGAGACAGACGTCACCACTAAAGAGCCAGACGGCACCGCTAACGAGACAGACGTCACCACTAAAGAGCCAGACGGCACCTCTAACGAGCCAGACATCACCGCTAACGAGACAGACGTCACCACTAAAGAGCCAGGCGGCACCGCTAACGAGCCGGACGTCACCGCTAACGAGACAGACATCACCGCTAACGAGCCGGACGTCACCGCTAACGAGACAGACGTCACCACTAAAGAGCCAGACGGCACCGCTAAAGAGCCAGCTAAATAGTCACAACCATAGAGAATGATTACAACCATTAGAATGGACATTCCCATTCAAGTCAACATTCCGTGATGGATGGACCCACAGACATATTATACTTAAATTTGTATCCATCCCATTCTGTTTCTATTGTTACATCATGGAGCATTGGATTAAATAGGAAACTTTATTGTCCACACAAAACTGTAGTTCAAACAGTTAAAAAAGGAATGCCAGTCGGTGTGTGACTGTCAACACGCCTTATTCTGTTGTTGACCTGAAGTGTGGTCCATGCGTACTGACTCACAGACACACACAGTGGAGGCTGCTGAGGGGAGGGACGGATCATAATAATGGCCGGAACGGAGCAAATGGAATGGCTTCAAGAACATGTGTTTTGACGTATTTGATACCATTCCACTTGTTTCCACTCCAGCTATTACCACGAGCCCGTCCTCCCCAATTAAGGTGCCACCAACCTCCTGTGGACAAACACACAGAAAGAGACCTTACCTGTTCGAGCTTGAAGAGGTGCTGGTTGAAGTAGTGATGGAGCCTCTCGTTGGCCAAGTTGATACAGAACTGCTCAAAGCTGTTGTTCTCGTAGTCTTCAAAGCCAAAGATGTCCAGCACTCCAATTGAAAGAATCTGAAGTGAAAGAGAGAGTTTAGTTAGATGTGTTAAATCTATATTGAAATATTAAACATTTTAATACATAACTCAACTCAGAAACAAAAACAACGAACTCTTGATGAATCTTCCACTACAGACCCTGGTTTGATCACGGGCTGTACCACAACCGGAAGTCCCACAACATAGAGATAGATGAGGACCGAGGGACACAACAGAGAGATAGATGAGGACCGAGGGACACAACAGAGAGATAGATGAGGATCGAGGGACACAACAGAGAGATAGATGAGGACTGAGGGACACAACAGAGAGATAGATGAGGACTGAGGGACACAACAGAGAGATAGATGAGGACTGAGGGACACAACAGAGAGATAGATGAGGACCGAGGGACACAACAGAGAGATAGATGAGGACCGAGGGACACAACAGAGAGATAGATGAGGACCGAGGGACACAACAGAGAGATAGATGACTGAGGGACACAACAGAGAGATAGATGAGGACTGAGGGACACAACAGAGAGATAGATGAGGACCGAGGGACACAACAGAGAGATAGATGAGGACCGAGGGACACAACAGAGAGATAGATGAGGACCGAGGGACACAACAGAGAGATAGATGAGGACTGAGGGACACAACAGAGAGATAGATGACTGAGGGACACAACAGAGAGATAGATGAGGACTGAGGGACACAACAGAGAGATAGATGAGGACTGAGGGACACAACAGAGTCTCTCACATGACCCCAAACCACAGCAGTGTAAATCTAACCTCATCTGCTCTCTCTCACACTTGCACACACACACTTGCACACTTGCACACTTACACACACACACACACACACACACACACACACACACACACACACACACACACACACACACACACACACACACACACACACACACACACACACACACACACACACACACACACACACACACACACACACACACACACACACACACACACACACACACACACACACACACACACACACACACACACACGATGGCCATAATGCCATCTGCAGCAATGTTCTGGGCACACATGTGGACACACCAACACACAGATTTGGGAGGAGAGAAGCAAATATGATCTGTGATCTAATCCTTTGGATGCCCGCTGGGCAAAGCCAGCCAGCTGCCACACGGTTCCCACGCAGTGGTTTCCTCATTTCACCCCCAGCCGAAAGAGAGAGACGACGTTGGAGGCAGCTTATGGTAGAGAAACTTAAATTATCTGGCAACCGCTCTGGTGGAAATTCCTGCAGTCAGCATATCAATTGCACGCTCCCTCAAAACGTTAGACATCTGCGGCATTGTGTTGTGTGACAAAACTGCACATTTTAGAGAGGCCTTTTATTGTCTCCGGTACAAGGTGCACCTGTGTATTTAAATTAGCAGCTTTGATATGCCACACATGGATGGCTCCCGCAGGTAGTATAACTTTTTCATTACATTTCATTACATTTCATTATATTTCATTATAGCACAACGGTTTGTCTAATCTTAGCAATTTCTTCTCAGCTAGCTACATAGCCGTCTTTGTATCAAAGATAATTGCGTAATTAACGTATTTCGCCGTCCTAAAGTAGTCTTCACTAGCCAGCTAGCTAACGTCCACTGATTAGCTGCACTGGAGAAACTATTACACTCAACTGAACGACTTGATTAGTGTAGTGTTAGCTAGCTACATAGCTGTCTTTGCTGTCTTCATATCTTCGTATCCAAGATAATTGTGTTGTTTAGGTTTAGAGTGTGTAGTCTTAGAGTGATTATCTTAATTTACCGAGGTTAGCTAGCCAGCTATTTGTCGTCCTTAACGTAGGAGACTCTGCTAGCTAGCCAACGTCTTCTGAATAGACTCAACAACCCGGTCGCATTCACAGGTAGTATCACATTTTCATTTCATTTCATTACAGTACAACGGTTTGATTTGTTTGATCGTAGCTAGCTACATAGCTAGCTACATAGCCGTCTTTGTATCAAAGATAACTGTGTAGTCTAGAGCGATTTTCTAGGTTAGCTAGCCAGCTATTGTCGTTCTTTTAACGCAACGTAACGTAAACAACACTACTAGCTAGCCAGCTAGCCCCCGAATAGCAGCACTGCAGAAACTATTACACTCAACGGAACGACTTGATTAGTGTAGTGTCAACAACGCACCCACTGCCAGCTAGCCTACTTCAGCAGTACTGTATCATTTTAATCATTTTAGTCAATAAGATTCTTGCTACGTAGCTTAACTTTCTGAACGTGTAGTCCACTTGTCATTCCAATCTCCTTTGCATTAGCGTAGCCTCTTCTGTAGCCTGTCAACTATGTGTCTGTCTATCCCTGTTCTCTCCTCTCTGCACAGACCATACAAACGCTCCACACCGCGTGGCCGCGGCCACCCTAATCTGGTGGTCCCAGCGCGCACGACCCACGTGGAGTTCCAGGTCTCCGGTAGCCTCTGGAACTGCCAATCTGCGGTCAACAAGACAGAGTTCATCTCAGCCTATGCCTCCCTCCAGTCCCTCGACTTCTTGGCACTGACGGAAACATGGATCACCACAGACAACACTGCTACTCCTACTGCTCTCTCTTCATCCGCCCACGTGTTCTCGCACACCCCGAGAGCTTCTGGTCAGCGGGGTGGTGGCACCGGGATCCTCATCTCTCCCAAGTGGTCATTCTCTCTTTCTCCCCTTACCCATCTGTCTATCGCCTCCTTTGAATTCCATGCTGTCACAGTTACCAGCCCTTTCAAGCTTAACATCCTTATCATTTATCGCCCTCCAGGTTCCCTCGGAGAGTTCATCAATGAGCTTGATGCCTTGATAAGCTCCTTTCCTGAGGACGGCTCACCTCTCACAGTTCTGGGCGACTTTAACCTCCCCACGTCTACCTTTGACTCATTCCTCTCTGCCTCCTTCTTTCCACTCCTCTCCTCTTTTGACCTCACCCTCTCACCTTCCCCCTACTCACAAGGCAGGCAATACGCTCGACCTCATCTTTACTAGATGCTGTTCTTCCACTAACCTCATTGCAACTCCCCTCCAAGTCTCCGACCACTACCTTGTATCCTTTTCCCTCTCGCTCTCATCCAACACCTCCCACACTGCCCCTACTCGGATGGTATCGCGCCGTCCCAACCTTCGCTCTCTCTCCCCCGCTACTCTCTCCTCTTCCATCCTATCATCTCTTCCCTCCACTCAAACCTTCTCCAACCTATCTCCTGATTCTGCCTCCTCAACCCTCCTCTCCTCCCTCTCTGCATCCTTTGACTCTCTATGTCCCCTATCCTCCAGGCCGGCTCGGTCCTCCCCTCCCGCTCCGTGGCTCGATGACTCATTGCGAGCTCACAGAACAGGGCTCCGGGCAGCCGAGCGGAAATGAAGGAAAACTCGCCTCCCTGCGGACCTGGCATCCTTTCACTCCCTCCTCTCTACATTTTCCTCCTCTGTCTCTGCTGCTAAAGCCACTTTCTACCACGCTAAATTCCAAGCATCTGCCTCTAACCCTAGGAAGCTCTTTGCCACCTTCCCCTCCCTCCTGAATCCTCCTCCCCCCCTCCTCCCTCTCTGCAGATGACTTCGTCAACCATTTTGAAAAGAAGGTTGACGACATCCGATCCTCGTTTGCTAAGTCAAACGACACCGCTGGTTCTGCTCACACTGCCCTACCCTGTGCTCTGACCTCTTTCTCCCCTCTCTCTCCAGATGAAATCTTGCGTCTTGTGACGGCCGGCCGCCCAACAACCTGCCCGCTTGACCCTATCCCCTCCTCTCTTCTCCAGACCATTTCCGGAGACCTTCTCCCTTACCTCACCTCGCTCATCAACTCATCCCTGACCGCTGGCTTACGTCCCTTCCGTCTTCAAGAGAGCGAGAGTTGCACCCCTTCTGAAAAAACCTACACTCGATCCCTCCGATGTCAACAATTACAGACCAGTATCCCTTCTTTCTTTTCTCTCCAAAACTCTTGAACGTGCCGTCCTTGGCCAGCTCTCCCGCTATCTCTCTCTGAATGACCTTCTTGATCCAAATCAGTCAGGTTTCAAGACTAGTCATTCAACTGAGACTGCTCTCCTCTCACGGAGGCGCTCCGCACTGCTAAAGCTAACTCTCTCTCCTCTGCTCTCATCCTTCTAGATCTATCGGCTGCCTTCGATACTGTGAACCATCAGATCCTCCTCTCCACCCTCTCCGAGTTGGGCATCTCCGGCGCGGCCCACGCTTGGATTGCGTCCTACCTGACAGGTCGCTCCTACCAGGTGGCGTGGCGAGAATCTGTCTCCTCACCACGCGCTCTCACCACTGGTGTCCCCCAGGGCTCTGTTCTAGGCCCTCTCCTATTCTCGCTATACACCAAGTCACTTGGCTCTGTCATAACCTCACATGGTCTCTCCTATCATTGCTATGCAGACGACACACAACTAATTTTTCTCCTTTCCCCCTTCTGATGACCAGGTGGCGAATCGCATCTCTGCATGTCTGGCAGACATATCAGTGTGGATGACGGATCACCACCTCAAGCTGAACCTCGGCAAGACGGAGCTGCTCTTCCTCCCGGGAAGGACTGCCCGTTCCATGATCTCGCCATCACGGTTGACAACTCCATTGTGTCCTCCTCCCAGAGCGCTAAGAACCTTGGCGTGATCCTGGACAACACCCTGTCGTTCTCAACCAACATCAAGGCGGTGGCCCGTTCCTGTAGGTTCATGCTCTACAACATCCGCAGAGTACGACCCTGCCTCACACAGGAAGCGGCGCAGGTCCTAATCCAGGCACTTGTCATCTCCCGTCTGGATTACTGCAACTCGCTGTTGGCTGGGCTCCCTGCCTGTGCCATTAAACCCCTTCAACGCATCCAGAACGCCGCAGCCCGTCTGGTGTTCAACCTTCCCAAGTTCTCTCACGTCACCCCGCTCCTCCGTTCTCTCCACTGGCTTCCAGTTGAAGCTCGCATCCGCTACAAGACCATGGTGCTTGCCTACGGAGCTGTGAGGGGGACGGCACCTCAGTACCTCCAGGCTCTGATCAGGCCCTACACCCAAACAAGGGCACTGCGTTCATCCACCTCTGGCCTGCTCGCCTCCCTACCACTGAGGAAGTACACCCCCACTCAGCCCAGTCAAAACTGTTCGCTGCTCTGGCCCCCCAATGGTGGAACAAACTCCCTCACGACGCCAGGACAGCGGAGTCAATCACCACCTTCCGGAGACACCTGAAACCCCACCTCTTTAAGGAATACCTAGGATAGGATAAGTAATCCCTCTCACCCCCCCCTTTAAGATTTAGATGCACTATTGTAAAGTGACTGTCCCACTGGATGTCATAAGGTGAATGCACCAATTTGTAAGTCGCTCTGGATAAGAGCGTCTGCTAAATGACTTAAATGTAATGTAAATGTAAATGTAATTATCTTGGCAAAGGAGAAATACTCACTAACAGGGATGTTATCAAATTTGTGCACAACATTTTAGAGAAATAAGCATATGGAAAATGTATGCAATCTCTTATTTCAGCTCATGAAACATGAGACCAACACCTTACATGTTGCATTTATATTTTTGTTCAGTCTAGTTACAGGGGAGAGGAGGAGGGATGAACGAGCCAATAGGAAGCTGGAGATGATAATCAGGTGGCCATAATGGTATGAGGGTCAGATTGGGAATTTAGCCAGGACACCGGGGTTATAAAAAGTGCCATGGTATCTTAGGTGACCACAAAGAGTCATGACAACCTAAAGACAGAACCTTACACAGGGAAATGTCCCCAATCACTGCCCTAGGGAATTAGAATATTTTGTTAGGGACCAGAGGAAAGAGCACCTCCTGCTGGCTCTCCAACACCACTTCCAGCAGCATCTGGTCTCTCATCCTGGGAACAACTAGGACCAACCCTGCTTAGCTTCAGAAGCAAGCCAGCAGCATTTGCTCTCCCATCCAGGGGCCGACTAGGACCAAACCTGCTTAGCTTCAGAAACAAGCCAGCAGCATCTGGGTCTCCCATCCAGGGACTGACCAGGACCAACCCTGATTAGCTTCAGAAGCAAGCCAGCAGTGGGATGCAGGGCGGTATGCTGCTGTGTGTCAGAGTTTGCATGAATTATGTGTGTGTGTGTTGTGTGTGTGTTGTGTGTTGTGTATGTGTTGTGTATGTATTGTGTGTGTTGTGTATGTGTTGTGTAGTGTGTGTTGTGTATGTGTTGTGTGTGTTGTGTATGTAATAATAATCCAAATCCTTACAGTCATGTGTGCATACATTCACTGGGTGGCTCGAACCCCAGGTGTTTTGTAGTGTTGACCTTGGCACTGTGCTCCAGGTCTTTGTTGTTGAGCAGAGCATGGTTGGTCCTGAACACGATCCAGTCAAACAGGGCGCTGTACAGGGATTTGGCCATGGAGTCCCGAACGGTACCAGCCTACACACACAGACACAATCATGAGACATGAATGTAATTTACAGTCTGCTCCAATCACAGTGCTATACACACACTGTACATTCATTTAATCTGGACCATGGGTTGATCCTCCTGTAAACCCCCCTTCCCCTCACACACCCACACCCACACCCACACACACACACACACACACACACACACACACACACACACACACACACACACACTTGTTGAAATCCTTACATTATGTAGATTAGATACAAGCAACAATGGCAAACATGAATTAAATAATCTGCTGCACTTTACACAACAAGTGAATCTCTAATGCATTAGTCTGTTGATCTAGGACTATCTATCTAACTCTCTAATGCATTAGTCTGTTGATCTAGGACTATCTATCTAACTCTCTAATGTATTAGTCTGTTGATCTGGGCCTATCTATCTAACTCTCTAATGCATTAGTCTGTTGATCTGGGCCTATCTATCTAACTCTCTAATGTATTAGTATGTTGATATAGGCCTATCTATCTAACTCTCTAATGTATTAGTCTGTTGATCTGGGCCTATCTATCTAACTCTCTAATGCATTAGTCTGTTGATCTAGGACTATCTATCTAACTCTCTAATGCATTAGTCTGTTGATCTAGGACTATCTATCTAACTCTCTAATGCATTAGTCTGTTGATATAGGCCTATCTATCTAACTCTCTAATGCATTAGTCTGTTGATCTGGGCCTATCTATCTAACTCTCTAATGCATTAGTCTGTTGATATAGGCCTATCTATCTAACTCTCTAATGTATTAGTCTGTTGATCTAGGCCTATCTAACTCTCTAATGCATTAGTCTGTTGATATAGGCCTATCTATCTAACGCTCTAATGCATTAGTCTGTTGATCTGGGCCTATCTATCTAACTCTCTAATGCATTAGTCTGTTGATCTGGGCCTATCTATCTAACTCTCTAATGCATTAGTCTGTTGATCTGGGACTATCTATCTAACTCTCTAATGTATTAGTCTGTTGATCTGGGACTATCTATCTAACTCTCTAATGCATTAGCCAGGACAGCGGAGTCAATCACCACCTTCCGGAGACACCTGAAACCCCACCTCTTTAAGGAATACCTAGGATAGGATAAAGTAATCCTTCTCACCCCCCCCCTTTAAGATTTAGATGCACTATTGTAAAGTGACTGTTCCACTGGATGTCATAAGGTGAATGCACCAATTTGTAAGTCGCTCTGGATAAGAGCGTCTGCTAAATGACTTAAATGTAAATGTAAATGATATAGGACTATCTAACTCTCTAATGTATTAGTCTGTTGATATAGGACTATCTAACTAACTCTCTAATGTATTAGTCTGTTGATCTGGGACTATCTATCTAACTCTCTAATGTATTAGTCTGTTGATCTGGGACTATCTATCTAACTCTCTAATGTATTAGTATGTTTATCTAGGCCTATCTATCTAACTCTCTAATGTATTAGTATGTTGATATAGGCCTATCTATCTAACTCTCTAATGCATTAGTCTGTTGATATAGGACTATCTATCTAACGCTCTAATGCATTAGTCTGTTGATATTGTCATGTTTTGTCATATATTGTCTTGTCCTTGTGCTTTCCCTTCTGTTCGTTTCCCCCTGCTGGTCTGATTAGGTTCGTTCCCTCTTTCTATCCCTCTCTCTCCCCCTCCCTCTCTCTCTTCTCTCTATCGTTCCGTTCCTGCTCCCAGCTGTTCCTCATTCTCCTAACTCACTCATTTACTCTTTTCACACCTGTCCCCTATTTTGCCCTCTGATTAGAGCCCCTATTTCTCCCCTTGTTTTCCGCTTCTGTCCTTGTCGGATCCTTGTATGATGTTCGCTGTTCTGTGTCCTGGTCTCGCCCTGTCGTGTTTTGTCTTCTTCAGATGCTGCGTGTGAGCAGGTGTCTTAGTCTGCTACGGTCGGTGCCTTCCCGAAGCAACCTGCAGTCTATGGTCGAGTCTCCAGTCAGTCCTCGCTACTGACGAGTGGATTTCAGTTTTTCCTGTTTTGTTTTCTCCTTGTTATATCCAGGATTATTACTTTTGTCATATACTGGAATAAAGACTCTGTTTTCGTTAAGTCGCTTTTGGGTCCTCATTCATCAGCATAACAGATATAGGCCTATCTATCTAACTCTCTAATGTATTAGTATGTTGATCTGGGACTATCTATCTAACTCTCTAATGTATTAGTCTGTTGATATAGGACTATCTATCTAACTCTCTAATGTATTAGTCTGTTGATATAGGCTTGATTACCAACAACGACGAGACGGCCTACAGGGCCCTCGGAGTGTGGTGTCAGGAAAATAACCTCACACTCAACGTCAACAAAACTAAGGAGAGGATTGTGGATTTCAGGAAACAGCAGAGGGAACACCCCCCTATCCACATTGATGGAACAGTAGTGGAGAGGGTAGTAAGTTTTAAGTTCCTCGGCGTACACATCACAGACAAACTAAATTGGTCCACTCACACTGACAGTGTCGTGAAGAAGGCGCAGCAGCGCCTCTTCAACCTCAGGAGGCTGAAGAAATTTGGCTTGTCACCAAAAGCACTCACAAACTTCTACAGATGCACAATCGAGAGCATCCTGGCGGGCTGTATCACCGCCTGGTACAGCAACTGGTTAAGGCTCTCCAGAGGGTAGCAGGTCTGCACAACGCATCACCGGGGGCAAACTACCTGCCCTCCAGGACACCTACACCACCCGATGTCACAGGAAGGCCATAAAGATCATCAAGGACAACAACCACCTGAGCCACTGCCTGTTCACCCAGCTATCATCCAGAAGGTGAGGTCAGTACAGGTTCATCAAAGCTGGGACCGAGAGGCTGAAAAACAGCCACCACTAACATTGAGTGGCTGCTGCCAACACACTGACTCAACTCCAGCCACTTTAATAATGGGAATTGATGGGAAATTATGTAAAATATATCACTAGCCACTTTAAACAATGCTACCTAATATAATGTTTACATACCCTACATTATTCATCTCATATGTATATGTATATACTGTACTCTATATCATCTACTGCATCTTTATCTAACACATGTATCACTAGCCACTTTAACTATGCCACTTTGTTTACATACTCATCTCATATGTATATACTGCACTCAATACCATCTACTGTATCTTGCCTATGCCGCTCTGTACCATCACCCATTCATATATCTTTATGTACATATTCTTTATCCCCTTACACTTGTGTCTATAAGGTAGTAGTTTTGGAATTGTTAGCTAGATTACATGTTGGTTATTACTGCATTGTCGGAACTAGAAGCACAAGCATTTCGCTACACTCGCATTAACATCTGCTAACCATGTGTATGTGACAAATAAAATTAGATTTGATTTGATTTATCTATCTAACTCTCTAATGCATTAGTCTGTTGATCTGGGCCTATCTATCTAACTCTCTAATGCATTAGTCTGTTTGATATAGGCCTATCTATCTAACTCTCTAATGAATTAGTCTGTTGATATAGGCCTATCTAACTAACTCTCTAATGCATTAGTCTGTTGATATAGGCCTATCTATCTAACTCTCTAATGTATTAGTCTGTTGATATAGGCCTATCTAACTAACTCTCTAATGCATTAGTCTGTTGATCTAGGCCTATCTATCTAACTCTCTAATGTATTAGTCTGTTGATATAGGCCTATCTAACTAACTCTCTAATGCATTAGTCTGTTGATCTAGGCCTATCTAACTCTCTAATGTATTAGTCTGTTGATATAGGCCTATCTAACTCTCTAATGCATTAGTCTGTTGATCTAGGCCTATCTAACTCTCTAATGCATTAGTCTGTTTGATATAGGCCTATCTATCTAACTCTCTAATGTATTAGTCTGTTGATATAGGCCTATCTTTTTTATTTATTTATTTTTTAACCTTTATTTTACTAGGCAAGTCAGTTAAGAACAAATTCTTATTTTCAATGACGGCCTAGGAACAGTGGGTTAACTGCCTGTTCAGGGGCAGAACGACAGATTGTCAGCTCTGGGATTCGAACTTGCAACCTATCTATCTAACTCTCTAATGTATTAGTCTGTTGATCTGGGCCTATCTAGCATTCTAATGTATTAGTCTTTACATCAACGTACAGGTCTGCCAGTCTGTCTCTGTCCGCCTGTGTCTCTGTCCGCCTGTGTCTCTGTCCGCCTGTGTCTGTCTTTGTCTCTACTGTATTTCCTATTGCATATATCTTCCCATTTGTATAATTATCGCTCCATCTCTTTATATGTCTCTATCTAGACATCTACCAATTTTAACTGTCTCCCTGTCTGTTTACACATCTCTCAATCCAGATATATGTCTGTCTGCCATCTGCAGTATCACTGACTCAGGGATGCGGGTCCATTTGAATAAACTATCTTTTGCCCCATCTGCTTCTCCAACAGAGGACAGAAGCCCAGCCAACACCTGCTCTCTGAACAGTACTGCATTGCACCAGCTGAGCAAAGCAAAACCAAGGCCCACAGTCTGTGTTTCTCTCTACATTTAAGCTGATCAATGTCAATGTCACCTTAACAAGCTTTGACGTGTGTACTTTAGAGAGTCTAATGAACAAGTGGATAATCATCAGCATTCTGACCTGATCTGTTCTATCATCAACATTCTGATCTGTTCTATCATCAACATTCTGACCTGATCTGTTCTATCATCAGCATTCTGACCTGATCTGTTCTATCATCAACAGTCTGATCTGTTCTATCATTAACATTCTGATCTGTTCAATCATCAACATTTTGATCTGTTCGATCATCAACATTCTGACCTGATCTGTTCTATCATCAACATTCTGATCTGTTCTATCATCAACATTCTGATCTGTTCTATCATCAACATTCTGACCTGATCTGTTCTATCATCAGCATTCTAACCTGATCTGTTCTGTCATCAGCATTCTGACCTGATCTGTTCTATCATCAACATTCTGACCTGATCAGTTCTATAATCAGCATTCTGATCTGTTCAATCATCAACATTTTGATCTGTTCTATCATCAACATTCTGATCTGTTCAATCATCAACATTCTGACCTGATATGTGCTATCATCAACATTCTGACCTGTCATCAACATTCTGACCGGATCTGTTCTATCATCAGCATTCTGACCTGATCTGTTCTATCATCAGCATTCTGACCTGATCTCCAAGGACACAAGACATTGGGGAATGTGAAGTATTTTCTGTCAAGTGTATTTATGTGGCTCATCTTTCCCCTCTGAACCTGTAGAGGTGTTGAACTCGAAGATTAAACTACCCTCTTTACTTTCCATAACTCTTCAGACAGTCGGTCTAATGTCACAATGCTGTTACATAGTCCTTTGTTCAGATAGACTTCCACCTATATGGAGACTACGCATCACAAGAAGTCTTACATCCGCTACATCGCTACATAACACCATTGTTGATAGTGGTTAGCTCACAGCCTACCAAGCCCACATGCGCTAACTGTAGTGTCAGTGTAACATGTTAGCATGCCAGATAAGTTCCTCAAATGCTAACAATGTTAGCTAGCCAACAGTAACGTCTGTTAGCATGCCAGCTAACAGCAAACAAGTTCCTTCTGGTTTTTCTATGATGCCCCAAACCCTGCTGTGCTACAACACTACAGATTTAGGTGTTTTGAGATTCAGAGCCAAAACTTTAAGTGTCTCCAGACAGACAAATCACTTTTTGGATACTTCAGCTGTCCATAAAAAACAACAGTACCAAGACAGACGATTACGTGCCTCAACAAGCCAAAGGAAAATATGCTCTCCACTTACAGATGATGAAAGGCATGCTAAGCTAATATAAGTGGAGTTGGAATGAGGACTTGGACATACGACCATCAGCCTTTGGCAGTTTGGAGTGTTATGGAAAGGGATTGGGCGGTGGAGGAGCAAAACAGAATAGTATTGGTCCCCAAATGACTGGATGATCTTTGTGACTGGGAGGCTGTATACAGGGACCCTTCTGGCAACTGCCACATTGACGACAAAGTTACTCCAACAGTAGGCCATCTTATGCATGCTTTGTGTAGCTACTGTAGCTCATATAGGGTGAATATGGGCTAATGTGAGTGGAGTTCGTTTCAGTTTAGCTGTGGTTGGTCATGTGTGTTCTGAATGACTTATCACCTTAGATAAGTAATAGATAAGCGCTGTCCATTTCATTGTGTTAAGCTTTGAAACAACATCTAAAATGACCATGTTTTACACTGCTGTTGAACTTTTTTCAAATTGATCATCACAGTGAGGTGAGTATTATAAGCACTATACCGTTTTGATTATGAGTAGAACCTGATGGAGGAACAATAGAGCCCTGAGTACCAGGCCATTAGAACCTGATGGAGGAACAATAGAGCCCTGAGTACCAGGCCATTTGAACCCAATGGAGGAACAATAGAGCCCTGAGTACCAGGTCATTAGGACCTGATGGAGGGACAATAGAGCCATGAGTACCAGGCCATTAGAACCTGATGGAGGAATAATAGAGCCCTGAGTACCAGGCCATTAGAACCGGATGGAGGAATAATAGAGCCCTGAGTACCAGGCCATTAGAACCCAATGGAGGAACAATAGAGCCCTGAGTACCAGGTCATTAGGACCTGATGGAGGGACAATAGAGCCATGAGTACCAGGCCATTAGGACCATGTTCCTGAACAGCTTTCACTTGGTTTTCCAAGTTAAGCACTGGGTAGCTGTAGGAACAGGGTTGGAGAGCTCATGGCATACAGAGTTTGGGTGGAATATCACCTGTGGCACAGCGAGGGCATGCTCCTCAAACAGTGCTTGATGCATGGAGTGTATTCTTATATCGCTATAAAACCGAAATAGCCTACAAAACAGACCGGCGGGAAAGCACGAGGCCTCCATTTGTTATTCGAGTGCGTACAGATGCCGTATTCTTTCCCCTGACCCTGTTCCTGCCCATTTGATAATGGTCCATTCTAAATCGAAAATATTTTTACATATTAGTAAAGACAAAATTAAATTGAGATGAGTCTGATGGGTGAAAATATGACCACTTGATGAGAGAACAGCTGTGCAGCCTGAGGTTAAGGAACAGAGAGCAAACATTTTTTAACTACTTTCTCAAATCATCAATAGCCTATATTAGCATCATAAAGCCCATATACATTTTGATTTCTAACACATTGTAAGGTTTGTATCATTCACAACTAAAGGTGCCAAATAACTTTAAATCTAGCGTATATGACCTGTTTCAAATGATCACTTTTACACTCAACATAGCTACTTCAAATGTGCACTTGCTCTGGAATGGGAAAAATATCCTTTCTATTTTATTCAGCTGTAAGTTAAAATACAGTATATATTCTTACTATAAAATTATATAATATAATGGCCGTTAGACGTATTTAACTTAATTTTTAATTTTACCTTTAGGGCAAGTCAGTTACACACATTCTTATTTTCAATGACGGCCTGGGAACAGTGGGTTAACTGCCTGTTCAGGGGCATAATGACAGATTTGTACCTTGTCAGCTCGGGGGTTTGAACTCGCAACCTTCCGGTTACTAGTCCAACGCTCTAACCACTAGGCTACCCTGCCGCCCCATGTAGACTAACTGCCAAAACTACCAGCATCAACAAAACATGTAGGCTAACTGCCAAAACTACCAGCATCAACAAAACATGTAGGCTAACTGCCAAAACTACCAGCATCAACAAAACATGTAGGCTAACTGCCAAAACTTCCAGCATCAACAAAACATGTAGGCTAACTGCCAAAACTACCAGCATCAACAAAACATGTAGGCTAACTGCCAAAACTACCAGCATTAACAAAACATGTAGGCTAACTGCCAAAACTACCAGCATCAACAAAACATTTAGGCTAACTGCCAAAACTACCAGCATCAACAAAACATGTAGGCTAACTGCCAAAACTACCAGCATTAACAAAACATGTAGGCTAACTGCCAAAACTACCAGCATCAACAAAACATGTAGGCTAACTGCCAAAACTACCAGCATCAACAAAACATGTAGGCTAACTACAAAACTACAAGCATCAACAAAACATGTAGGTTAACTGCCAAAACTACCAGCATCAACAAAACATGTAGGCTAAATGCCAAAACTACCAGCATCAACAAAACATGTAGGCTAACTGCCAAAACTACCAGCATTAACAAAACATGTAGGCTAACTGCCAAAACTACCAGCATCAACAAAACATGTAGGCTAACTGCCAAAACTACCAGCATTAACAAAACATGTAGGCTAACTGCCAAAACTACCAGCATCAACAAAACATGTAGGCTAAATGCCAAAACTACCAGCATCAACAAAACATGTAGGCTAACTGCCAAAACTACCAGCATCAACAAAACATGTAGGCTGTTTTGGCATTTAGCCTACATGTAAGTCTATGGTGTAACGGGAGGCAGGTCCAACATGTAACATATAGGTAATTGCCAAAATAATGGAAACACTTGAGTAAATGAGGGATACAAAGTATATTGAAAGCAGGTGCTCCCACACAGGTGTGGCTCCTGAGATAATTAAGCAATTAACATCCCATCATGTTTAGGGTCATGTATAAAAAATTCTGGACGTGCCATGGCTGTCTCAGTCACCAGATCTCAACCCAATTGAATCTAAGATTCTGGAGCAGCGCCTGTTTTTCACCTCCACCACCAAATGATTACATTTCTTGTGGAAGAATGGTGTCACATCCCTCCAATAGAGTTCAGACACGTAAGATATATGAAGCTATTCTGACTCATGGTGGCTCAATGCCCACTTTATGTTGATGTTTCCTTTATTCTGGCAGTTACGTGTAGGTCTGTGGTGCAACTGTAACAGTTTATAGAGCTGACACCATTTTCATACTCTACATGACAGAGAATGTTGAGAATGTTGCCTACATACCATACTGTATATGAACCTTCTGTAACCTTGCATGCCCCTGAACACACCCCGAATGTACAGTAGACTGTTTGCAGGCAGTAAGTGAGTTTAAACCGCTTCGACTAGGTCCAGGGGGAGCACAGATTCACGATGAAGAAAAAATGTTTATATATATATATATACCACACATTTCTAATAAACAATGTTGCATGTCCCTAAACACGTCCCATATGTACAGGTCATTTCAACTAGGTTCTGGGGAGCAGAGAATTGTGACCAAGTAAAAATGTGTTTTAAAAAGCCTACTGCATTATTGACCTCATCGTTATTTTTAGAGGAATGAGCTTCACTGTTTCCTGTTTCCTGCTCTCAAAGGTGATATAAGTTCACATGTATTATGCAGCCCAATCAAAACTGCTCAAAAGGTCCATCCTGGGATTTTCAAACACGATAAAGAACATTTGCGATGACGTCTTGTTTGAACGAACATCCACTGTCACGAAACATCACAAGTCAAACACAATTAAATGATTTACCACAATGGGAGTGTTGAGTTAGATATGGAATGGATGGAGAGAAAACATTTGCTAAAAACAAACGTTGTTTTTATAGGAGGGCCACCCTAAATAATAAGAGGGAAGTTATCAGAGAGAGTTTAGAGCCTGTAATGAGGTCTTGGTTGGAGTTTGGTCATTAGAAGCTTATGCCGGGGAGACCAAAACACAGAGAGCCGTGGTCTTTCTCGACTAATGGCTTACAAACACGCTCCGCGAGCCACGGGAGGTGTAAAACAACACCCTGCATGAGCCCGCACTGCACATGGCTCGCTAGCCTCTTCTCCGCACGGGGTGGCTGTGTTTGAGGCATTTGTGTCCAATTGGATGGCTGTTTTTGATGCGAGTTTATAGGAAAGTGTGTGTTTGATTGTGTGTGTGTGTGTCTCTGTGTTAGCTACAAAGATATAAACATAGTTGTGATATAGCGTGGCAACATTTAATCTAAACCACATGAATGCATGGTTTAAGAAGTTCCTTATCCTCCAAACGGTCTCACTTTAAAAACAGGAAACAGGAAGTGGTGGAATCTGAATATCTGGAGCCAAATCAACAGTGAGTCAGTGTAGCTTATCTACACACACTACACACACAGCAGAACTGGGGTTAATTAAAACAACACCGTCTTCCTCTCATTAGCTAGCACGCATCAGGCCAGAGCTAGTCTTCCTCTCTCATTAGCTAGCACGCATCAGGCCAAAGCTAGTCTTCCTCTCTCATTAGCTAGCATGCAGCAGGCCATAGCTAGTCTTCCTCTCTCATTAGCTAGCACGCAGCAGGCCATAGCTAGTCTTCCTCTCTCATTAGCTAGCACGCAGCAGGCCATAGCTAGTCTTCCTCTCTCATTAGCTAGCATGCAGCAGGCCATAGCTAGTCTTCCTCTCTCATTAGCTAGCACGCAGCAGGCCATAGCTAGTCTTCCTCTCTCATTAGCTAGCATGCAGCAGGCCATAGCTAGTCTTCCTCTCTCATTAGTTAGCACGCAGCAGGCCAAAGCTAGTCTTCCTCTCTCATTAGCTAGCATGCAGCAGGCCATAGCTAGTCTTCCTCTCTCATTAGCTAGCATGCAGCAGGCCATAGCTAGTCTTCCTCTCTCATTAGCTAGCATGCAGCAGGCCATAGCTAGTCTTCCTCTCTCATTAGCTAGCATGCAGCAGGCCAAAGCTAGCCTTCCTCTCTCATTAGCTAGCATGCAGCAGGCCAAAGCTAGTCTTCCTCTCTCATTAGCTAGCATGCAGCAGGCCATAGCTAGTCTTCCTCTCTCATTAGCTAGCATGCAGCAGGCCATAGCTATTCTTCCTCTCTCATTAGCTAGCATGCAGCAGGAAACGGACAGGTATCCAACCACTCAAGTCTTAAAAAAATAAAAAATAAAACAGTATTAGGGGCCAGAAGGAGACAATGGAACAGGACCTCTCCCAAATCGGGTCCATCTGAACCCCAGTGTGACGGGACAGCTACCCGGGAGATACTTTTGTCCAGGAGGGGAAATTATTTTGAGAGAAAAGATGCTACACTTGCCAAGCCCTTTCTTCATGGGCCCTTGTACAATAAAATGGTTTAATATTATGGCAGAAAGTCATGGATTCCACAAGCTTACTTCAGGCGAAAGAAAGAAAGAAAGAAAGAGAGAGAGAGAGACTATTTCCACATCGTTACAACACTGTACATAGCCATAATCACATTTGAAATGTCTCTATTCCTTTGAAACTTTTGTGAGTGTAATGTTTACTGTTCATTTCTGATTATTCATTTCACTTTTACTTATTATCTATTTCACCTGCTTTAGCAACGTTAACATATGTTTCCCGTGCCAATAAAGCCTTTTACATGTTATAACAGTGAACACAATCACAGAAGTTCCCAAAGATTAAAATACATTTCAAATGTCATACTATGTCTATATACAGTGTTGTAATGATGTGCAAATAGCTAAAGTACAAAAGGGAATATAAATAAACGTAAATATAGGTTGTATTTACAATGGTGTTTGTTCTTGTGGCAACATGTCACAAATCTTGCTGCTGTGATGGCACACTGTGGTATTTCACCCAGTAGATATGGGAGTTTATTAAAACAGGATTTGTTTTTTAATTCTTTGTGGATCTGTGTAATCTGAGGGAAATATGTGTCTCTATTTGGCAGGATTTGGTTGTGTCTAAATGTGTTTCTGTCCTGTGGCTCTGTGGGGTGTGTTTGTGAACAGAGCCCCAGGACCAGCTTGCTAAGGGGGCTCTCCTCCAGGTTCATTTCTCTGTAGGTAATGGCTTTGTTATGAAAGGTTTGGGAATCACTTCGTTTTAGTTGGTTGTAGAATTTAACAGCTCTTTTCTGGATTTTGATAATTAGCGGGTATCGGCCTAATTCCCCTCTGCATGCATTATTTGGTGTTTTACGTTGTACACAGAGCATATTTTTTGCAGAAATCTGCATGCAGTCTCAATTTGTTGTTTGTCCCATTTTCTGAATTCTTGGTATATCGAATTCTATGTTCCTTTTGATGGCATTAAAGGCCCTTCTTGCCTTGCCTTTGTGGAAGTTACCTGTGGCGCTGATGTTTAGACAGAGGTATGTATAGTTTTTTGTGTGCTCCAGGGCAACGGTGTCTAGATGGAATTTGTATTCGCAACTAGACCTTTTATGGAACACCACTGTTTTTGTCTTACTGAGATTTACTGTCAGGGCCCAGGTCTGACAGTATATGTGAAGAAGATCTAGGGGCTGCTGTAGGCCCTCCTTGGTTGGGGACAGAAGCCAGATCATCAGCAAACAGTAGACATTTGACTTCAGATTCTAGTATGTTGAGGCCAGGTGCTGCAGACTGTTCTAGTGCCCTCGCCAATTCATGATATATTTGTTGAAGAGGGTGGGGCTTAAGCTCCATCCCTGTCTCACCCCATGGGCCTTTGGAAAGAAATGTGTGTTTTTTGCCAATTTTGTTTTTGTACATGGATTTTATAATATTGTATGTTTTTCCCCCAACACCACTTTTCATCAATTTGTATAGCAGGCCTTCATGCCAAATTGAGTCAAAATCTAAAAAGGATGAGAAGACTTTTCCTTTGTTTTTTGTTTTTTTTGTTTGTCAATCAGGGTGTGCAGGGTGAATACGTGGCCTGTCATACAGTAATCAGGGTGTGCAGGGTGAATACGTGGCCTGTCGTACAGTAATCAGGGTGTGCAGGGTGAATACGTGGCCTGTCGTACAGTAATCAGGGTGTGCAGGGTGAATACGTGGCCTGTCGTACAGTAATCAGGGTGGGCAGGGTGAATACGTGGCCTGTCGTACAGTAATCAGGGTGTGCAGGGTGAATACGTGGCCTGTCGTACAGTAATCAGGGTGTGCAGGGTGAATACGTGGTCTGTCATACAGTAATCAGGGTGTGCAGGGTGAATACGTGGACTGTTATACAGTAATCAGGGTGTGCAGGGTGAATACGTGGACTGTTATACAGTAATCAGGGTGTGCAGGGTGAATACGTGGCCTGTCGTACAGTAATCAGGGTGTGCAGGGTGAATACGTGGCCTGTCATACAGTAATCAGGGTGTGCAGGGTGAATACGTGGTCTGTCGTACAGTAATTTGGTTAAAAAAAAGACAATTTGACATTTGCTCAGTACATTGTTTTCGTTTAGGAAATATATGAGTCTGCTGATAATGATAATCCAGAGGATTTTCCCAAGGATGCTGTTGACACATACAGTTGAAGTTGGAAGTTTACATACACTTTAGCCAAATACATTTAAACTCAGTTTTTGACAATTCCTGACTTTTAATCCTAGTAAAAATTCCCTGTCTTAGGTCAGTTAGGATCACCACTTTATTTTAAGAATGTGCAATGTCAGAATAATAGTCGAATGATTTATTTCAGCTTTTATTTCTTTCATCACATTCCCAGTGGGTCAGAAGTTTACATACACTCAATTAGTATTTGGTAGCATTTCCTCTAAATTATTTAACTTGGGTCAAACTTTTCAGGTAGCCTTCTACAAGATTCCCACAATATATTGGGTGAATTTTGGCCCATTCCTCCTGACAGAGCTGGTGTAACTGAGTCGGGTTTGTAGGCCTTCTTGCTCGCACATGCTTTTTCAGGTCTGCCCACAAATGTTCTATAGGATTGAGGTCAGGGCTTTATGATATCCACTCCAATACCTTGACTTTGTTGTCATTGTCCATTTGGAAGACCCATTTGCGACCAAGCTCTAACTTCCTGACGGATGTCTTGAGATGTTGTTTCAATATATCCACATCATTTTCCTGCCTCATGATCCCATCTATTTTGTGAAGTGCACCAGTCCCTCCTGCAGCAAATCAGCCCCACAACATGATGCAGCCACCCCCGTGCTTCATGGTTGGGATGGTGTTCGTCGGCTTGCAAGCCTGATTCTTTTTCCTCCAAACATAACGATGCTCATTATGGCCAAACAGTTCTATTTTTGTTTCATCAGACCAGAGGACATTTCTCCAAAATGTACGATCTTTGTTCCCATGTGCAAGTTGCAAACCGTAGTCTGGCTTTTTTATGGCGGTTTTGGAGGAGTGGCTTCTTCCTTGCTGAGCGGCCTTTCAGGTTATGTCGATATAGGGACTCGTTTTACTGTGGATATAGATACTTTTGTACCTGTTTCCTCCAGCATAATCACAAGGTCCTTTTTGCTGTTGTTCTGGGATTGATTTGGCTCTTTCCGCACCAAAGTACGTTCATCTCTAGGAGACAGAACGCGTCTCCTTTCTGAGCGGTATGACGGCTGCATGGTCCCATGGTGTTTATACTTGCATACCATTGTTTGTACAGATGAACGTGGTACCTTTCGTGTGTTTGGAAATTGCTCCCAAGGATGAACCAGACTTTTGTAGGTCTTGGCTGATTTCTTTTGATTTTCCCATGATGTCAAGCAAAGAGGCACTGAGTTTGAAGGTAGGCCTTGAAATGAATCCACAGGTGCACCTCCAATTGACTCAAATGATGTCAATTAGCCTATCAGAAGCTTCTAAAGCCATGACATAATTTGCTGGAATTTTCCAAGCAGTTTAAAGGCACAGTCAACTTAGTGTATGTAAACTTCTAACCCACTGGAATTGTGATACAGTGAATTAGAAGTGAAATAAACTGTCTGTAAACAATTGTTGGAAATATTACTTGTGTCATGCACAAAGTAGATGTCCTAACCGACTTGCCAAAACTACAGTTTGTTAACAGGACATTTATGGAGTGGTTGAAAATGAGTTTTAATGACTCTAACATAAGTGTCTGTAAACTTCCGAATTCAACTGTATTTGCCATTTGAGTGAATGAGGAGCACAATCTCTGGCTTTTGTGTGTCTTCAGTGGATGTGTGTGGGGCTTGTCAAGTGAGATATCAGGGGAGCTGACAGGATTTGGTGTCTGGCCCAAACTTTATATTTGACTGTATATTCCAGTCAAAGACAGACAGCGAAAACAGGAACTCGTATGAAACCGTTGATAGCTAATGTTAGTTATTAAATTGACCTGGGCTGTGTTCATTATGCACAAAACAGAAGAAAACAGACTGAAACATGCCACATAAGTAAACCTCACAGGAAACAGGAAGTCACAGAGGAAGACAGCACCAACAACACAACCCTGAGGCAGCGGGGCCAGAACAAATCCTCCTGAGACTGCCCCTCACGATCCCTGATGCATTCTGCAACCAAACAAATCGATCCCTGGCCGCTGATGCATTCTGCAACCAAACAAATCGATCCCTGGCCGCTGATGCATTCTGCAACCAAACAAATCGATCCCTGGCCGCTGATGCATTCTGCAACCAAACAAATCGATCCCTGGCCGCTGATGCATTCTGCAACCAAACAAATCGATCCCTGGCCGCTGATGCATTCTGCAACCAAACAAATCGATCCCTGGCCGCTGATGCATTCTGCAACCAAACAAATCGATCCCTGGCCGCTGATGCATTCTGCAACCAAACAAATCGATCCCTGGCCGCTGATGCATTCTGCAACCAAACAAAGCCACTCTGTCTTGAGGCCTTTTGGGATTTTACAATTTGAGTCATTTAGCAGACACTCTTATCCAGAGCGACTTACAGTAGGAAGGTCCACTCTTGGGAATCAAACCCACAACCCTGGCGATGCAAGTGTAATGCTCTACCAACTAAGCCACATGGGAGGTTTTACCAACTGAGCCACACGGGAGGTTTTACTCTGACCAAAATCTGTTCTCGAAAATAAGCCCCCAAAATGATGAATTTTTGGTGGTCAATGAGTGTCAAATTTGGTCAACGATAAAAGTAATTGCTAATTTGCTACATGAGGCTTATTTCATGCAATAGAAGTTTCGTAACGTTTAGGTTGTTAGAAATGCACTGATATAAGTGTACGCACGTGGCATTCGGTCAACTTTGGAAGAAAAAATAAAACTACTTCATACTGGAGTTATAACCTGTTTTAGCTTTATAATGGACATTGCCATTGAGGGCTTCCACCATTTTAAAGTAGTCAACTGGGTGGGGATTCCTATGAGTTGGGAGCAATAAGCCAAGTAAGAAGAAGAAAACTGACTTTAAAATGGAAAAATGGAGATAGCCTCAATGGCACTGCCTGTCACAGACGCTATAATGGTACAAACACAAAGATGAGTCCTCTATCGATGGCCTGTTGTTCACACGCATATCTTGCCCTCTCATTGGCTAGAATGGTTCCACCTGATCTCGCCTCCTTCCATCCCGCCTGCCTCCCATCTTTGAGGACATTTATGTCCATTGTTGGAGTGGTCACTTGACAGTTTTGTCAATATAATAGACAATCTTTGACTGTACACCCCCCAAATGACTACAAAAGCCTTTGAGTTTTGGCGTCAGGAAAGCAAATACAAACAAAAAAGGAGAGTCCTCAGCAATTCATAAACAGAACTCTATAAATGATTCTGTAGGAGAGTTCTGAAGTTCTGAGGCCGTGTTGATGTCACTTTGGGGTCAGATAGGGTTCAAAGCCGTTTGTGTGGTGCGGTACAGTTGTGTTATTATATTTTGTTGTTGTGGTAGTGTTTGTTATCGTAAGCAGAGCGGGAAATGCTGTGCTCACCTCGGCCAGTTTGTACGGAACGATCAGCCTCTCTCCCACAGTCACCGTCTTCCTGGTGGTCAGAGCCTCGAACAGCATCTCCTCCTTCACCTTCAAAGACAAGTTCAAGGACACAGGTCAGTCAGTCTAGATAACAACAGCCCTCCCCCTTTCTGACTGACACGGGTAGCTTATTATATAGAGCAGAGCAGAACGAACAGACAGACAGACAGACAGACAGACAGACAGACAGACAGACAGACAGACAGACAGACAGACAGACAGACAGACAGACAGACAGACAGACAGACAGACAGACAGACAGACAGACAGACAGACAGACAGACAGACAGACAGACAGACAGACAGACAGACAGACAGACAGACAGACAGACAGACAGACAGACAGACAGACAGACAGACAGACAGACAGACAGACAGACAGACAGACAGACAGACAGACAGACAGACAGACAGACAGACAGCTACCTCATTGAGAGAGGCAGATGTCACTGCACACACATCTGACCACTCATCCATCCACTGGGATCATGGGAGTGGGGCGGCTAACAGCTATTTTTGTCAGTTACCTCCTTTATAATGGTCTTCGTAATGGTTTTTATAATAGTATTTATAATGGTCTTTAAAATAGTCTTTAAAATAGTCTTTAAAATAGTCTTTAAAATAGTCTTTAAAATAGTCTTTAAAATGGTCTTTACAATGGCCTTTACAATGGCCTTTACAATGGCCTTTACAATGGCCTTTACAATGGTCTTTAAAATAGTCTTTACAATAGTCTTTATAATGATGTTTATAAGGGTCTTTAAAATGGTCTTTATCATGGTCTGTACTGTAAACAGCTGCATTTGAGGGGGGAACTAATCGGATTTAATACTTCCTGGTCATCCCCAACTGGGTGTCAAGCTAATTCTACTGCTCACTGATTGGTTGGTTCTGCATGGTAACAGGACTTAAAAATCTTCTCTGCTGTTATGTTAAAACATTTCTGAATCAAGCAATTGGGAGATGTGCTCTAAGGCACTGGAGCACTGGTTTTCTAATTCCCATTGTAACAATGGCTGTGACACAGACCGAGTCAAAACTGAACCTGGAACTGTGTTACTGCCACAGTTGCATCACTCAATACTACTAGCTCAATCTAGCCTAGCCCTCCTGGGACCCTGAGGTCCGGCCAGAGGATCTAGTCTATCATCTCTACCATCTGACACTGCTCCACTCTCTCTTCCTGTTCTGCCCCAACAGGAAACAGGGTGTCCGAGCCAGTCATATTACCATTCATGCATCAGTCGACGCTACAACCAACTAGCATTCCCTGAAGTGCTGCTCACACGACAACACAGTGTAGTAAACATATTAACTCAGCAAAAAAAAAGAAACCTCCTCTCACTGTCAACAGCATTTATTTTCAGCACACTTAAACATGTATTTGTACGAACATAACAAGATTCAACAACTGAGACATAAACTGAACAAGTTCCACAGACATGTGACTAACGGAAATGGAATAATGTGTCCCTGAATAAAGGGGGGGTCAAAATCAACAGTAACAGTCAGTATCTGTTGTGGCCACCAGCTGCATTAAGTACTGCAGTGCATCTCCTCCTCATGCACTGCACCAGATTTGCCAGTTCTTGCTGTGAGATGTTACCCCACTCTTCCACCAAGGCACATGCAAGTTCCCGGACATTTCTGGGGGGGGAATGGCCCTAGCCCTCACCCTCCGATCCAACAGGGTTCTGTGCATTGCCACTCCCACCGTTTGAATTTGGTTCTGTGCAGCGCGGAAAAAGTCAGTAATCAGTACTTTTTTTTGGACACAGTAATACATCAGCTACACACATTCATTAGTGGATCCCACAGACATGCTGGATTCATAGAAGTACAGAAAGAGTTGCATCCCCATTAGACTCATGTATCGATCTAGAAAGATCCACGGTGGAGTTCAAAGTCAGGGTCTGTGAGTAAAGTGCTGTTAACACTAGATGTAATTTTTAGAGGTTCTTGCAGAATTTGAGGCTTGTGGACGAACCAAATTAGAATGACCTCTTTACAACAAATCCAGAACAAGACGTTTTTATTCCTGTTAGTCACATTTAGTAAATTGTTTTGACATTTAATGATTTTGCGATCAAGGGATTACAAAGCTCTACATTATCTGTGATGGACTGTATTGGTTTAATTGAAATCCTCAAAAGCAGCTTTTCTACATTCAGAGAGAACTCAGGGGGAGACTGATAAAGTTCAGTCACAATGTCATTAGGGAAAACATCCAGCATCAAGAGTGACAGTGACCTGAGGCAACTTTGGAACAATATTCTAGACCGACAGATTACTGAGTTGAACTCAAGAAGACACATATGGGATCATGCAAGTGGCAGCCTCCTTTTCCAAAGAATCCCAAACCTGCGGCCTTAAAGAGCAGCTGAAGACCACATGCGATCATTATGCAACATCAAGTGAGGTTGCGGAATTCACTGTTTTTATTCAGCAGTTGAGTTGCAAAATGAAGATGGGAAAGAGTGACTTTTCCTCCATAATGAGTGGACTCGACAGCTGCCCTGATGATATTTTCCCTAATATAAACTCTGTTAAGGATCATTGTCACACTTCCAATGACATCATGCAGTGTGGAGAGACTTTTCTCAACAACAACTAGGATAAAACATCGTCTTCACACATCAATGACCAGGGCCCAGCTGAACCACTTCAGTTTGCTGTCTTTAGAGCGTCACCTGACAGATCCATTGGATTGTGATGATATCATCACAGTATTCAACTCAAAGCCTCGCCGTCGGCACCTTGTGATGTAGGTCACGACTTATTGATACGTCTACTGAAGGTAAGGAACCTCTTTATAGTACTACTGCCCGCCCTGGTATAAATGGTAACATCAAATACAGGCTTGTTTGCCCATCGAGAATTGTCTGCTGCTCGCCATGCCGTGGAGAACCTGGCCGCTCAGGTTTCCGACCTCTCTGGACAGTTCCAGAGTCTACGTCTCGTGCCACCTGTTACTTCCTGGCCTGCCGAGCCTCCAGAACCTAGGGTTAATAACCCACCTTGCTACTCAGTTGTGTTCTCTCTCAACCCAACACAACTCTAGCTCGGGTTGCTTCGTCATTTCACTCCTTACTGGCCGGGCTCGAGAATGGGGCACAGCTATCTGGGAGGCAGGGCTGGTGCTCCAAGTTCCAGAACTTTAAAGAGGAGATGATTCGGGTTTTTGACCGTTCAGTTTTTGGTAGGAGGCTTCTAGGGCCCTGGCTTCCTTATGCCACGGTCCATAACGGATTATTCTGTGAGTTTCGCACTCTTGCTGCCTCTAGTGAGTGGAGCAGGAGGCAGCCTTTCTCGCAGTGGTTAAGGATGATACTCTAGACTTAATGCCGTCAAGCTCGTTGGGCGTTGTTTTTCGCTCGGGTTTTGATTTCTTAGTAGCAAGAACACCAAGCCTGATAAGTGCGTCTGAAGATGAGGTTTATGTTGTTGGCAACTGGTCTGAAGTTACCGTCTTATTTGAATATGCTGGGATGGGTAATTATTTGTATATTTAACGAAGTTGCTCCGAGTACTATGCACTAGTATAAAACGATTGTATTACGAAATAATATGGTGTGCGTCGCAATATAAATGTAATAAACAAGTAGAAAAAATGCCTATCCAAACTTTTCTAGGCCTATCGGGCTGGGCCGTGCAAAACAAAACTGGTTTAAACTGCAGATTCTAGCTTTAAGGCAGAAAACCCTGCCTTATTTGATTAACATGCCACTGTGTCTACAGTACCAGAGCATTGATAAACCCCAGTATTTCCCTTCGCGGTGCTTCTACTCCCACTGACCCGGAACACGTGGCGAACATGTGCGTTCTCACATCACACGGTCACATGTTCCTCACTGGTGGCACAAAACGACTCCCTTAAAAATTAAAAATAAACAGTTCCCCTTTCTGCATAATACCCCGTGGCATAGTTGTCAGGCTTTCTGACACTTTGGTCATTGTTTTGTCCAAGGGCACTTTTAGAAGGGGGAGGGGAAATTGTTATTCCCCCTCCCTCCCATACAAATATATATATATATATACATGTAGGTTTTAACACCAGTGTGCATAAGTAGCGGTTGTGTCATGGATATGACAGTGTTATGTAGGTTTTAACGTCAGTGTGCATAAGTAGCGGTTGTGTCATGGATATGACAGTGTTATGTAGGTTTTAACGTCAGGGTGCATAAGTAGCGGTTGTGTCATGGATATGACAGTGTTATGTAGGTTTTAACGTCAGGGTGCATAAGTAGCGGTTGTGTCATAGGTTTTAACGTCAGGGTGCATAAGTAGCGGTTGTGTCATGGATATGACAGTGTTATGTAGGTTTTAACGTCAGGGTGCATAAGTAGGGGTTGTGTCATGGATATGACAGTGTTATGTAGGTTTTAACGTCAGTGTCCTATAACAGCTAATGACAATTGATGGAGCTCTCCTTCCGTCTTTAAAGCACCTCACCAGAAATATGCCTGTGACCATGACATACTACATGATGGTGAGAGAAATTCTCAGTTGGCTGCCAGTATTAGTGCTCAGAGGCCATCGCTGAGAAACCACAGTGGAAGTGATGTGTTGTTAGAGTCCATAGCTGAGAGAGTTATAATGTATTGTTAGAGTCCATAGCTGAGAGAGTTATAATGTATTTTTAGAGTCCATAGCTGAGAGAGTTATAATGTGTTGTTAGAGTCCATAGCTGAGCAGGGCACAGGGTGTAGGTGCTGTGGTTCAGGAGGTTTAGGAGGTGAATCAGGGCACAGGGTGTAGGTGCTGTGGTTCAGGAGGTTTAGGGGTGAATCAGGGCACAGGGTGTAGGTGCTGTGGTTTAGGAGGTTTAGGAGGTAAAGCAGGGCACAGGGTGTAGGTGCTGTGGTTCAGGAGGTTTAGGAGGTGAATCAGGGCACAGGGTGTAGGTGCTGTGGTTTAGGAGGTTTAGGAGGTGAATCAGGGCACAGGGTGTAGGTGCTGTGGTTTAGGAGGTTTAGGAGGTGAAGCAGGGCACAGGGTGTAGGAGCTGTGGTTTAGGAGGTTTAGGAGGTGAATCAGGACACAAGGTGTAGGAGCTGTGGTTTAGGAGGTTTAGGAGGTGAATCAGGGCACAGGATGTAGGTGCTGTGGTTTAGGAGGTGAAGCAGGGCACAGGGTGTAGGTGCTGTGGTTTAGGAGGTGAATCAGAGCACAGGGTGTAGGAGCTGTGGTTTAGGAGGTGAAGCAGGGCACAGGATGTAGGAGCTGTGGTTTAGGAGGTTTAGGAGGTGAAGCAGGGCACAGGGTGTAGGAGCTGTGGTTTAGGAGGTTTAGGAGGTGAATCAGGGCACAGGATGTAGGTGCTGTGGTTTAGGAGGTTTAGGAGGTGAAGCAGGGCACAGGGTGTAGGTGCTGTGGTTTAGGAGGTTTAGGAGGTGAAGCAGGGCACAGGGTGTAGGTGCTGTGGTTTAGGAGGTGAAGCAGAGCACAGGGTGTAGGAGCTGTGGTTTTGGAGGTGAATCAGGGCACATGGTGTAGGTGCTGTGGTTTAGGAGGTGAAGCAGAGCACAGGGTGTAGGTGCTGTGGTTTAGGAGGTGAATCAGGGCACAGGGTGTATGAGCTGTGGTTTAGGAGGTTTAGGAGGTGAAGCAGGGCACAGGGTGTAGGAGCTGTGGTTTAGGAGGTGAATCAGGGCACAGGGTGTAGGTGCTGTGGTTTAGGAGGTGAATCAGGGCACAGGGTGTAAGAGCTGTGGTTTAGGAGGTGAATCAGGGTACAGAGTGTAGGAGCTGTGGGCGTGTCTAATGCAAGCCCAATCCTACAAGGTACTTGTGTGTGTTTGTTAGCACTGCGATAGAAACGTGAGACAGAGTACTGGAACTACAAAAAATGACAATGCTGTGCCTACCGGGTGGCGCAGTGGTTAAGGGTGCTGTACCCATCAGACACTCTGGCCCTGTCGTAACCGGCCGCGACCGGGAGGTCCGTGGGGCGACGTACAATTGGCCTAGCGTCGTCGGGGTTAGGGAGGTATTGGTCGGTAGGGATGTCCTTGTCTCTTCGCGCACCAGTGACTCCTGTGGCGGGCCGTGCTCAGTGCGCGCTAACCAAGGTTGCCAGGTGCACAGTGTTTCCTCCGACATATTGGTGCGGCTGGCTTCCGGGTTGGATGGCTCTGTGTTAAGAAGCAGTGCGGCTTGGTTGGGTTGTGTATCGGAGGACGCATGACTTTCAACCTTCGTCTCTCCCGAGCCCGTACGGGAGTTGTAGCGATGAGACAAGATACTACTAAAATAATTGGATACCATGAAATTGGGGAGAAAAAGGGCTAATTTTTTATATATATATAAAAAATATATAAAAAATTACAATGCTTTTTCTCTCACCATCAAGCTGATCTGAACAGTATTGTTCCAGCAGGGTTTCAATTCAACATGGTTTCAGCATGGTTTCAGCATGGTTTCAACATGGTTCCAACATGGTTCCAACATGGTTCCAACATGGTTCCAACATGGTTTCAACATGGTTCCAGCATGGTTTCAACATGGTTTCAGCATGGTTTCAGCATGGTTTCAGCATGGTTTCAACATGGTTTCAACATGGTTTCAGCATGGTTTCAGCATGGTTTCAACATGGTTTCAACGTGGTTTCAACATGGTTTCAGCATGGTTGCAGCATGGTTTCAACATGGTTTCAGCATGGTTTCAGCATGGTTTCAGCATGGTTTCAGCATGGTTTCAACATGGTTTCAACAGGGTTTCAGCATGGTTTCAACATGGTTCCAACATGGTTTCAGCATGGTTTCAGCATGGTTTCAGCATGGTTCCAACATGGTTCCAACATGGTTTCAACATGGTTCCAGCATGGTTTCAACATGGTTTCAACATGGTTTCAATTCAACATGGTTCCAGCATGGTTTCAACATGGTTTCAACGTGGTTTCAACATGGTTTCAACATGGTTTCAACATGGTTTCAGCATGGTTTCAACGTGGTTTCAACATGGTTTCAGCATGGTTTCAGCATGGTTGCAACATGGTTTCAGCATGGTTTCAGCATGGTTTCAGCATGGTTTCAGCATGGTTTCAACATGGTTTCAACATGGTTTCAACATGGTTTCAACATGGTTTCAGCATGGTTTCAACATGGTTTCAACATGGTTTCAGCATGGTTTCAACATGGTTTCAGCATGGTTTCAACGTGGTTTCAGCATGGTTTCAGCATGGTTTCAGCATGGTTTCAACATGGTTTCAGCATGGTTTCAGCATGGTTTCAGCATGGTTTCAACATGGTTTCAACGTGGTTTCAACATGGTTTCAGCATGGTTTCAGCATGGTTGCAGCATGGTTTCAACATGGTTTCAGCATGGTTTCAGCATGGTTTCAGCATGGTTTCAGCATGGTTTCAACATGGTTTCAACAGGGTTTCAGCATGGTTTCAACATGGTTCCAACATGGTTTCAGCATGGTTTCAGCATGGTTTCAGCATGGTTCCAACATGGTTCCAACATGGTTCCAACATGGTTTCAACATGGTTCCAGCATGGTTTCAACATGGTTTCAACATGGTTTCAATTCAACATGGTTCCAGCATGGTTTCAGCATGGTTTCAACATGGTTTCAACGTGGTTTCAACGTGGTTTCAACATGGTTTCAACATGGTTTCAACATGGTTTCAGCATGGTTTCAACGTGGTTTCAACATGGTTTCAGCATGGTTTCAGCATGGTTGCAACATGGTTTCAGCATGGTTTCAGCATGGTTTCAGCATGGTTTCAACATGGTTTCAACATGGTTTCAACATGGTTTCAACATGGTTTCAGCATGGTTTCAACATGGTTTCAACATGGTTTCAGCATGGTTTCAACATGGTTTCAACATGGTTTCAGCATGGTTTCAACATGGTTTCAGCATGGCTTCAGCATGGTTTCAACATGGTTTCAACATGGTTTCAGCATGGTGTCAACATGGTTTCAACATGGTTTCAACATGGTTTCAGCACGGTGGATGTATAACCAGGCCACAGTACAGCTTCACGTGGAAAGGCTTGGATCAGTTCAGTCATGTGAACAGGGTACAACATGTCTCCCTTTAAGGAGAACGATGTGATGAAGCCAAAAATAAAGACATAAACAAGTTCTGAGAAGAAGTATAAACAGGTATTCTACGGACCTCTTCTGTTCTGAAACCAGTTTCCTCTGGTTCTGTCCAGTTCACACATCTGCCACACTTTCAACGCCATCGGTGCTTTCTATTGATGTTCTGTCTCCCACTTACGTTCCTCAGAACTGGAACAAGCCCCTTGTATAATCGTGTTGGTCCAATATGACCGGCTCAGTGTGTTGTGTTGGCGCTAACAGGGCTCATGTGGACCCGGCCACCATGTATTTACAGAGTACGGTTGTACGCACACAATAATGTTGTGGATAGTCATATAATAGTTCAATTAAAAACGTTTATGTGCGTGCTGTGTGTTAAACACGACTCTGCCAGTCGTGGTCTCTAGTCTTTGCATCATCCCGGGCTCCAAAAAAACATCTCAGTGTTGAAAATCATCAAGAAGCCAAATAATATAATAATATATGCCATTTAGCAGACGCTTTTATCCAAAGCGACTTACAGTCATGTGTGCATACATTCTACGTATGGGTGGTCCCGGGAATCGAACCCACTACCCTGGCGTTACAAGCGCCATGCTCTACCAACTGAGCTACAGAAGGACCAAATACGTCGCAAAATGATGAACGATCAAATGATACGCTGCATGTGAACTCATTTCAGGCTACACAGTGAGTGACTAACAACGTTCTGTTGTAACTACTCGGGAGTCACATACTCGGGCTAATCTTTCAGCTGTTCTCATTCATTAGAGCCATGAAAATGCTGAGAATTCAACACTTCGACTGCAGCTCGTGCGCTATATGATATAAATGACTGTATCATGTTTCTTTCACAGTTGCCAAATAGTTCAACATGTCAAGCATGAATGTCCGTGTGTACAGTGTTCACGTCTCTGTGTCTGTCTGTAAACCTGCGCTGAGGAAAATTGAATAAACATACCTTTTTTAAAAACATATATTATAACACCCTCTCTACTTGGTCACGGAATTATAAAGAGATGGAGTTTCTCTTTCAGCCATAACTAAAGCCTCTACTGAAGTTAATAACATTACAGACCTGACAACAGCCCTCAAACTAATAACTGTCGTAGCGTACCTGAAACCATGCTGAATGATTGGATGAATGGCAGGACGGATGAATCAATGGATGGATGGATGATGGATGGATGGACGGACTGATAAATTCACAAATGAACGAATGAATAGATGGATGACCAATAGACATGGAGGTTCACCTGGAGCAGCTCTGAGATGGTAGGCAGCACATCTGGGTTGCAGATGTCTATGGAGTCATCTCTGTAGGTCTTCTTCTTGTAGAGGATGTTGCCCAGGTAGAGGATAGCAGACAGCAGGGAGAAGATCCTACCAGACAGAGAGGAGAGAGTCAGACAGCAGAGAGAAGATCCTACCAGACAGAGAGGAGAGAGTCAGACAGCAGGGAGAAGATCCTACCAGACAGAGAGGAGAGAGAGAGAGTCAGACAGCAGGGAGAAGATCCTACCAGACAGAGAGGGAGAGAGAGAGTCAGACAGCAGGGAGAAGATCCTACCAGACAGAGAGGAGAGATTCAGACACCAGGGAGAAGATCCTACCAGACAGAGAGGAGAGAGTCAGACAGCAGGGAGAAGATCCTACCAGACAGAGAGGAGAGACTCAGACAGCAGGGAGAAGATCCTACCAGACAGAGAGGAGAGACTCAGACAGCAGAGAGAAGATCCTACCAGACAGAGAGGAGAGACTCAGACAGCAGGGAGAAGATCCTACCAGACAGAGAGGAGAGACTCAGACAGCAGGGAGAAGATCCTACCAGACAGAGAGGAGAGACTCAGACAGCAGGGAGAAGATAGAGACATAACGACTAAGGGATAGAGGGAGAAAAAGAAAGACGGTGGGATAGAGAGAGAAAGACAGACAGCCATGTGTGTGTGTGTGTGTGTGTGTGTGAGTGTGTAATATACATACTGTTTGCGTGTGGCAGGCAGGAACCCCACCATGTCCATGGCTAGTTGCAGTCTCTCAAAGTCGTGCTTCAGGTCCTCCCCTTCCACTGTTAAGCAGTCCTGCTGGAGTAACAAGCACTGATGTCAACACACAACATTAAGAACACCTGCTGTTTCCATGACATAGACTGACCAGGTGAATCCAGGTGAAATCTATGATCCCTTATTGATGTCACTTGTTAAATCCACATCAATCAGTTTAGATGAATGGGAGGAGACAGGTTACTGAAGGATTGTTAAGCCTTGAGACATGGATTGTGTGTGTGGGCCATTCAGAGGATGAATAGGCAAGACAAAAGATTGAAGGGCCATTGAACGGGGTAGGGTAGAAGGTACCAGTCACACCGGTTTGTGCAACTCAATATTAGGAAGGTGTTCCTAATGTTTTGTACACTCAGAGTAGTCTGTACAACAGTACACACTGAATAGTAGGGTTGCAAAATGCAAAACCTTTACTGAAATGAAGTAGATCTAATAGGAGAGTGTTCACTAGACCACAGACACAAGACATCACAGTGACCAATACAGAACACAGTCCACTAGATCACAGACATCACAGTGACCAATACAGAACACAGCCCACTAGACCACAGATATCACAGTGACCAATACAGAACACAGTCCACTAGATCACAGACATCACAGTGACCAATATAGAACACAGTCCACTAGACATCACAGTGACCAATACAGAACACAGTCCACTAAACATCACAGTGACCAATACAGAACACAGTCCACTAGACATCACAGTAACCAATATAGAACACAGTCCACTAGACATCACAGTGACCAATATAGAACACAGTCCACTAGACATCACAGTGACCAATATAGAACACAGTCCACTAGACATCACAGTGACCAATATAGAACACAGTCCACTAGACATCACAGTGACCAATATAGAACACAGTCCACTAGACATCACAGTGACCAATATAGAACACAGTCCACTAAACATCACAGTGACCAATATAGAACACAGTCCACTAGACATCACAGTGACCAATATAGAACACAGTCCACTAGACATCACAGTGACCAATATAGAACACAGTCCACTAGACATCACAGTGACCAATATAGAACACAGTCCACTAGACATCACAGTGACCAATATAGAACACAGTCCACTAGACATCACAGTGACCAATAGAGAACACAGTCCACTAGATCACAGACATCACAGTGACCAATATAGAACACAGTCCACTAGACATCACAGTGACCAATATAGAACACAGTCCACTAGACATCACAGTGACCAATATAGAACACAGTCATCTAGACCACAGACACAATACATCACAGTGACCAATATAGAACACAGTCCACTAGACATCACAGTGACCAATAGAGAACACAGTCCACTAGACCACAGACATCACAGTGACCAATTCAGGACACAGTCCACTAGACATCACAGTGACCAATACAGAACTCAGTCCACTAGACCACAGACACAAGACATCACAGTGACCAATAGAGAACACAGTTAACTAGACCACAGACATCACAGTGACCAATACAGAACACAGCCCACTAGACCACAGATATCACAGTGACCAATACAGAACACAGCCCACTAAAGGTGAAGGCTGGGCAGACAATAGCAGTGAGACAACAACACAATGAAGGATATCAACACACCTGTACCAACCCAGCACCAAATCACCCCACAGTCAATCACGGACAACAAAAAGAAAACCAGCCCGTTGTGGACCCCGATGTCTTGCTCCCAGACAAACTAAACAACTTATTTGCTCGCTTTGAGGACAATACAGTGCCACCGACATGTCCCGCTACCAAAACCTGCGGTCTCTCCTTCACCGCAGCCAACCTGAGTAAAACATTTAAACGTGTTAACACTCGCAAGGCTGCCGGCTCAGACGGCATCCCCAGCCGCGCCCTCAGAGCATGCGCAGACCAGCTGGCTGGTGTGTTTACGGACATATTCAATCAATCCTTATCCCAGTCTGCTGTTCCCACATGCTTCAAGAGGGCCACCATTGTCCCTGTTCCCAAGAAAGCTAAGGTAACTGAGCTAAATGACTACCGCCCCGTAGCACTCACTTCCGTCATCATGAAATGCTTTGAGAGACTAGTCAAGGACCATATCACCTCCACCCTACCTGACACCCTAGACCCACTTCAATTTTCTTTCCACCCCAATAGGTCCACAGACAATGCAATCTCAATGACACTGCCCTAACCCATCTGGATTAGAAGAATACCTATGTAAGAATTCTGTTCATCGACTACCGCTCAGCATTTAACACCATAGTACCCTCCAAACTCGTCATCAAGCTCGAGACGGTGGGTCTCGACACCGCCCTGTGCAACTGGGTCCTGGACTTCCTGATGGGATGCCCCCAGGTGGTGAGGGTAGGAAACAACATCTCCACTCCGCTGATCCTCAACACTGTGGCCCCACAAGGGTGCGTGCTCAGCCCTCTCCTGTACTCTCTGTTCACCCACGACTGCGTGGCCTCACACACCTCCAACTCAATCATCAAGTTTGCAGACGTCACTACAGTGGTAGGCTTGATTACCAACAACGACGAGACGGCCTACAGGGAGGAGGTGAGGGCCCTCGGAGTGTGTGGTCAGCAAAATAACCTCACACTCAACGTCAACAAAACAAAGGAGATGATTGAGGACTTCAGGAAACAGCAGAGGGAGCACCCTCTATCCATATCCACAGCGACACATCACGGACAAACTGAATTGGTCCACCCACACAAACAGCGTGGTAAAGAAGGCGCACCAGCGCCTCTTCAACCTCAGGAGGCTGAAGAAATTTGTCTCGTCACCAAAAACACTCACAAACTTTTACAGACGCACAATCGAGAGCATCCTGTCGGGCTGCATCACCACCTGGTATGGCAACTGCTCCACTCACAACCGTAAGGCTCTCCAGAGGGTAGTGAGGTCTGCACAACACATCACTGGGGGCAAACTACCCGCCCTCCAGGACTCCTACTCCACCTGATGTCACAGGAAGACCAAAAAGATCATCAAGGACAACAACCACCCGAGTCACTGACTATTCACCCCGCTATCATCCAGAAGGCGAGGTCAGTACAGGTGCATCAAAGCTGGGACCGAGAGACTGAAAAACAGCTTCTATCTCAAGGCCATCAGACTTTTAAACAGCCATCACTAACATTGAGTGGCTGCTGCCAACACACTGACTCAAATCTCTGGCCACTTTAATAATTAAAAATTGGATGTAATAAATGTATCACTAGCCACTTTAAACAATGCCACTTCATATAGTTTACATACCCTACATTACTCATCTCATATGTATATACTCTGTACCATCTGCTAACCACATTAACATCTGCTAAACAATCAAATTTGATTTGATTTTGATATGACATGTACCAACCCAGCACCAAATCACCCCCACATGTACTAACCCGGCACCAAATCACCCCCACATGTACTAACCCAGCACCAAATCACCCCCACATGTACTAACCCAGCACCAAATCACCCCACATGTACTAACCCAGCACCAAATCACCCCACATGTACTAACCCAGCACCAAATCACCCCACATGTACCAACCCAGCACCAAATCACCCCCACATGTACTAACCCAGCACCAAATCACCCCCACATGTACCAACCCAGCACTAAAATCACCCCACATGTACTAACCCAGCACCAAATCACCCCACATGTACCAACCCAGCACCAAATCACCCCCACATGTACTAACCCAGCACCAAATCACCCCACATGTACTAACCCAGCACCAAATCACCCCACATGTACCAACCCAGCACCAAATCACCCCCACATGTACTAACCCAGCACCAAATCACCCCACATGTACTAACCCAGCACCAAATCACCCCACATGTACCAACCCAGCACCAAATCACCCCCACATGTACCAACCCAGCACCAAATCACCCCACATGTACCAACCCAGCACCAAATCACCCCCACATGTACTAACCCAGCACCAAATCACCCCCACATGTACTAACCCAGCACTAAATCACCCCCACATGTACTAACCCAGCACCAAATCACCCCCACATGTACTAACCCAGCACCAAATCACCCCACATGTACCAACCCAGCACTAAAATCACCCCACATGTACTCAGAAAGGTATACCCAGCAAAACACACTATACTGACCAGCTCGCTCTCATTGTCATTTTCCCAGTGAAATCTGTGGGATTTCTTTGTAATCTGGAAGTAAGGTAGAGGGGGTTAGACATAGGTACGTACACACGCACACACCCACACGCACGCACCCACACACACACACACACACACACACACACACACACACACACACACACACACACACACACACACACACACACACACACACACACACACACACACACACACACACACACACACACACACACACACACACACACACACACACACACACACACACACAGGGGAAGGTTGACGAAACTGTTCTAAAAACACACAAACTTACACAAAACACACAGATGTGCATAAAGACACACACACACACACCTAGACAAACAGAGAGACAGAGAGAGAGAGAGACAAACAGAGAGACAGAGAGACAAACAGAGAGACAGAGAGACAGACAGAGAGAGCGAGACAGACAGAGAGAGAGCGAGAGAGAGCGAGACAGACAGACAGAGAGAGCAGGACAGACAGACAGAGAGAGCGAGACAGACAGACAGAGAGAGCGAGACAGACAGACAGAGAGGGCGAGACAGACAGACAGACAGACAGACAGACAGACAGACAGACAGACAGACAGACAGACAGACAGACAGACAGACAGACAGACAGACAGACAGACAGACAGACAGACAGACAGACAGACAGACAGACAGACAGACAGACAGACAGACAGACAGACAGACAGACAGACAGACAGACAGACAGAACAGACAGACAGAGACAAAGAGAGAGAGAGACAGAGAGAGACAGGGAGAGAGAGACAGAGAGAGAGAGAGAGAGATAGAGAGACTACTGTACACACCACAAACACACATGCCATGGTCACACACAAGACCGCCAGTCACGCCACACACAGACTCCTGCTGTCGCAATGGAAACAGCGGTGCATAGTAACAGACGGCTTGGAGCTGGGTTTGTTGTTGTTGGGATCAGGAGTGTTTTGGGGGAAGAGAGGAGGACAAAAACTGTAATGTTTTTGGGGATGCCAAAAAAATAACCAAGGAACACTCTGATTTTAACCAGAGTCCTGTGAATCTGTTGTCAGAGTAGGCAGATGTCCACACACACACACACACACAACACAAAACAAACACACACACACACAAAACAAACACACACACACACACACAAAACAAACACACACACACTATACATGTGAGGTCAACACAATCAACAGCCAATGTGCTGAGAAGTGCTCCATTTATGATAAATTAACAAACTACTGAAGAGAAACAAACATCCAACTAAACTGCTAGCCATTACCATCTGCAGTCTAAGCAGCCCTCTCACCATCTACAGAGGTTTGATAACATGATGCATGACAGCCAACATTATATTCCTGTTGGAAACAGTAGACTAGAGGCTACATGAAACAATATAGAGACTAGAGGCTACATGTAAAGAGACTATAGGCTACATGAAACAGTATAGAGACTATAGGCTACATGAAACAGTATAGAGACTATAGGCTACATGAAACAGTATAGAGACTATAGGCTACATGAAACAGTATAGAGACTACAGGCTACATGAAACAGTATAGAGACTATAGGCTACATGAAACAGTATAGAGACTATAGGCTACATGAAACAGTATAGAGACTACAGGCTACATGTAAAGAGACTATAGGCTACATGTAAAGAGACTATAGGCTACATGTAAAGAGACTATAGGCTACATGAAACAGTATAGAGACTACAGGCTACATGTAAAGAGACTAGAGGCTACATGTAAAGAGACTAGAGGCTACATGTAAAGAGACTATAGGCTACATGTAAAGAGACTATAGGCTACATGTAAAGAGACTATAGGCTACATGTAAAGAGACTATAGGCTACATGTAAAGAGACTATAGGCTACATGTAAAGAGACTACAGGCTACATGAAACAGTATAGAGACTATAGGCTACATGTAAAGAGACTATAGGCTACATGAAACAGTAAAGAGACTATAGGCTACATGAAACAGTATAGAGACTACAGGCTACATGTAAAGAGACTAGAGGCTACATGTAAAGAGACTATAGGCTACATGTAAAGAGACTATAGGCTACATGTAAAGAGACTATAGGCTACATGTAAAGAGACTATAGGCTACATGTAAAGAGACTATAGGCTACATGTAAAGAGACTATAGGCTACATGAAACAGTATAGAGACTATAGGCTACATGTAAAGAGACTATAGGCTACATGTAAAGAGACTATAGGCTACATGTAAAGAGACTATAGGCTACATGTAAAGAGACTATAGGCTACATGTAAAGAGACTACAGGCTACATGAAACAGTATAGAGACTATAGGCTACATGTAAAGAGACTATAGGCTACATGTAAAGATACTATAGGCTACATGTAAAGAGACTACAGGCTACATGTAAAGAGACTATAGGCTACATGTAAAGAGACTACAGGCTACATGTAAAGAGACTACAGGCTACATGTAAAGAGACTATAGGCTACATGTAATGAGACAATAGGCTACATGTAAAGAGACTATAGGCTACATGAAACAGTATAGAGACTATAGGCTACATGAAACAGTATAGAGACTATAGGCTACATGTAAAGAGACTATAGGCTACATGTAAAGAGACTATAGGCTACATGAAACAGTATAGAGACTATAGGCTACATGAAACAGTATAGAGACTATAGGCTACATGTAAAGAGACTATAGGCTACATGTAAAGAGACTATAGGCTACATGTAAAGAGACTATAGGCTACATGTAAAGAGACTATAGGCTACATGAAACAGTATAGAGACTATAGGCTACATGTAAAGAGACTATAGGCTACATGTAAAGAGACTATAGGCTACATGTAAAGAGACTATAGGCTACATGAAACAGTATAGAGACTATAGGCTACATGTAAAGAGACTATAGGCTACATGTAAAGAGACTATAGGCTACATGAAACAGTATAGAGACTATAGGCTACATGTAAAGAGACTATAGGCTACATGAAACAGTATCGAGACTATAGGCTACATGTAAAGAGACTATAGGCTACATGTAAAGAGACTATAGGCTACATGAAAAGAGACTATAGGCTACATGAAACAGTATAGAGACTATAGGCTACATGAAACAGTATAGAGACTATAGGCTACATGAAACAGTATAGAGACTATAGGCTACATGTAAAGAGACTATAGGCTACATGTAAAGAGACTATAGGCTACATGAAACAGTATAGAGACTATAGGCTACATGTAAAGAGACTATAGGCTACATGAAACAGTATCGAGACTATAGGCTACATGTAAAGAGACTATAGGCTACATGTAAAGAGACTATAGGCTACATGAAACAGTATAGAGACTATAGGCTACATGAAACAGTATAGAGACTATAGGCTACATGAAACAGTATAGAGACTATAGGCTACATGTAAAGAGACTATAGGCTACATGTAAAGAGACTATAGGCTACATGAAACAGTATAGAGACTATAGGCTACATGTAAAGAGACTATAGGCTACATGTAAAGAGACTATAGGCTACATGTAAAGAGACTATAGGCTACATGTAAAGAGACTACAGGCTACATGTAAAGAGACTATAGGCTACATGTAAAGAGACTACAGGCTACATGTAAAGAGACTATAGGCTACATGTAAAGAGACTACAGGCTACATGTAAAGAGACTATAGGCTACATGTAAAGAGACTACAGGCTACATGTAAAGAGACTATAGGCTACATGTAAAGAGACTACAGGCTACATGTAAAGAGACTACAGGCTACATGTAAAGAGACTATAGGCTACATGTAAAGAGACTATAGGCTACATGTAAAGAGACTATAGGCTACATGTAAAGAGACTATAGGCTACATGAAACAGTATAGAGACTATAGGCTACATGTGAAGAGACTATAGGCTACATGTAAAGAGACTATAGGCTACATGAAACAGTATAGAGACTATAGACTACATGTAAAGAGACTATAGGCTACATGTAAAGAGACTATAGGCTACATGTAAAGAGACTATAGGCTACATGTAAAGAGACTATAGGCTACATGTAAAGAGACTATAGGCTACATGTAAAGAGACTATAGGCTACATGTAAAGAGACTATAGGCTACATGTAAAGAGACTATAGGCTACATGAAACAGTATAGAGACTATAGACTACATGTAAAGAGACTATAGGCTACATGTAAAGAGACTATAGGCTACATGTAAAGAGACTATAGGCTACATGTAAAGAGACTATAGGCTACATGAAACAGTATAGAGACTATAGGATACATGTCAAGAGACTAGAGGCTACATGTAAAAAGACTAGAGGCTACATGTAAAGAGACTACAGGCTACATGTAACGAGACTATAGGCTACATGAAACAGTATAGAGACTATAGGCTACATGAAACAGTATAGAGACTATAGGCTACATGAAACAGTATAGAGACTATAGGCTACATGTAAAGAGACTATAGGCTACATGTAAAGAGACTATAGGCTACATGTAAAGAGACTATAGGCTACATGTAAAGAGACTATAGGCTACATGAAACAGTATAGAGACTATAGGCTACATGAAACAGTATAGAGACTATAGGCTACATGAAACAGTATAGAGACTATAGGCTACATGTAAAGAGACTATAGGCTACATGTAAAGAGACTATAGGCTACATGAAACAGTATAGAGACTATAGGCTACATGTAAAGAGACTATAGGCTACATGAAACAGTATAGAGACTATAGGCTACATGTAAAGAGACTATAGGCTACATGAAACAGTATAGAGACTATAGGCTACATGAAACAGCATAGAGACTATAGGCTACATGTAAAGAGACTATAGGCTACATGTAAAGAGACTATAGGCTACATGTAAAGAGACTATAGGCTACATGAAACAGTATAGAGACTATAGGCTACATGTAAAGAGACTATAGGCTACATGTAAAGAGACTATAGGCTACATGTAAAGAGACTACAGGCTACATGTAAAGAGACTATAGGCTACATGTAAAGAGACTATAGGCTACATGTAAAGAGACTATAGACTACATGTAAAGAGACTATAGGCTACATGTAAAGAGACTACAGGCTACATGAAACAGTATAGAGACTATAGGCTACATGTAAAGAGACTAGAGGCTACATGAAACAGTAACGAGACTATAGGCTACATCTAACGAGACTATAGGCTACATGAAACAGTAAAGAGACTATAGGCTACATGTAAAGAGACTATAGGCTACATCTAACGAGACTATAGGCTACATGAAACAGTAAAGAGACTATAGGCTACATGTAAGAGACTATAGGCTACATGAAACAGTAAAGAGACTATAGACTACATGTAAAGAGACTAGAGGCTACATGAAACAGTAACGAGACTATAGGCTACATCTAACGAGACTATAGGCTACATGAAACAGTAAAGAGACTATAGGCTACATGTAAAGAGACTATAGGCTACATGTAAAGAGACAACAGGCTACATGTAAAGAGACTATAGGCTACATGTAAAGAGACTACAGGCTACATGTAAAGAGACTATAGGCTACATGTAAAGAGACTACAGGCTACATGTAAAGAGACTATAGGCTACATGTAAAGAGACTACAGGCTACATGTAAAGAGACTATAGGCTACATGTAAAGAGACTACAGGCTACATGTAAAGAGACTATAGGCTACATGTAAAGAGACTACAGGCTACATGTAAAGAGACTACAGGCTACATGTAAAGAGACTATAGGCTACATGTAAAGAGACTATAGGCTACATGAAACAGTATAGAGACTATAGGCTACATGTAAAGAGACTATAGGCTACATGAAACAGTATAGAGACTATAGGCTACATGTGAAGAGACTATAGGCTACATGTAAAGAGACTATAGGCTACATGAAACAGTATAGAGACTATAGACTACATGTAAAGAGACTATAGGCTACATGTAAAGAGACTATAGGCTACATGTAAAGAGACTATAGGCTACATGTAAAGAGACTATAGACTACATGTAAAGAGACTATAGGCTACATGTAAAGAGACTATAGACTACATGTAAAGAGACTATAGACTACATGTAAAGAGACTATAGGCTACATGTAAAGAGACTATAGGCTACATGTAAAGAGACTATAGGCTACATGTAAAGAGACTACAGGCTACATGTAAAGAGACTATAGGCTACATGTAAAGAGACTATAGGCTACATGAAACAGTATAGAGACTATAGGCTACATGAAACAGTATAGAGACTATAGGCTACATGAAACAGTATAGAGACTATAGGCTACATGTAAAGAGACTATAGGCTACATGTAAAGAGACTATAGGCTACATGAAACAGTATAGAGACTATAGGCTACATGTAAAGAGACTATAGGCTACATGAAACAGTATAGAGACTATAGGCTACATGTAAAGAGACTATAGGCTACATGAAACAGTATAGAGACTATAGGCTACATGAAACAGTATAGAGACTATAGGCTACATGTAAAGAGACTATAGGCTACATGTAAAGAGACTATAGGCTACATGTAAAGAGACTATAGGCTACATGAAACAGTATAGAGACTATAGGCTACATGTAAAGAGACTATAGGCTACATGTAAAGAGACTATAGGCTACATGTAAAGAGACTACAGGCTACATGTAAAGAGACTATAGGCTACATGTAAAGAGACTATAGGCTACATGTAAAGAGACTATAGACTACATGTAAAGAGACTATAGGCTACATGTAAAGAGACTACAGGCTACATGAAACAGTATAGAGACTATAGGCTACATGTAAAGAGACTAGAGGCTACATGAAACAGTAACGAGACTATAGGCTACATCTAACGAGACTATAGGCTACATGAAACAGTAAAGAGACTATAGGCTACATGTAAAGAGACTATAGGCTACATCTAACGAGACTATAGGCTACATGAAACAGTAAAGAGACTATAGGCTACATGTAACGAGACTATAGGCTACATGAAACAGTAAAGAGACTATAGACTACATGTAAAGAGACTAGAGGCTACATGAAACAGTAACGAGACTATAGGCTACATCTAACGAGACTATAGGCTACATGAAACAGTAAAGAGACTATAGGCTACATGTAAAGAGACTATAGGCTACATGTAAAGAGACAACAGGCTACATGTAAAGAGACTATAGGCTACATGTAAAGAGACTACAGGCTACATGTAAAGAGACTATAGGCTACATGTAAAGAGACTACAGGCTACATGTAAAGAGACTATAGGCTACATGTAAAGAGACTACAGGCTACATGTAAAGAGACTATAGGCTACATGTAAAGAGACTACAGGCTACATGTAAAGAGACTATAGGCTACATGTAAAGAGACTACAGGCTACATGTAAAGAGACTACAGGCTACATGTAAAGAGACTATAGGCTACATGTAAAGAGACTATAGGCTACATGAAACAGTATAGAGACTATAGGCTACATGTAAAGAGACTATAGGCTACATGAAACAGTATAGAGACTATAGGCTACATGTGAAGAGACTATAGGCTACATGTAAAGAGACTATAGGCTACATGAAACAGTATAGAGACTATAGACTACATGTAAAGAGACTATAGGCTACATGTAAAGAGACTATAGGCTACATGTAAAGAGACTATAGGCTACATGTAAAGAGACTATAGGCTACATGTAAAGAGACTATAGGCTACATGTAAAGAGACTATAGACTACATGTAAAGAGACTATAGACTACATGTAAAGAGACTATAGGCTACATGTAAAGAGACTATAGGCTACATGTAAAGAGACTATAGGCTACATGTAAAGAGACTATAGGCTACATGTAAAGAGACTACAGGCTACATGTAAAGAGACTATAGGCTACATGTAAAGAGACTATAGGCTACATGAAATTCAAACATATACATATCAGTAGATACGACCAAATCTCAGTGGATGTGGCCACAGGACCCACATACAGACTGTGTGTGTGTGTGTGTGTGTGTGTGTGTGTGTGTGTGTGTGTGTGTGTGTGTGTGTGTGTGTGTGTGTGTGTGTGTGTGTGTGTGTGTGTGTGTGTGTGTGTGTGTGTGTGTGTGTGTGTGTGTGTGTGTGTGTGTGTGTGTGTGTGTGTGTGTGTGTGTGTGCCCACCTGGTTGAGGTAGTGGTAATCCTCCGGTTTGAGCAGGTGGAAGGCCTTCCTCTCCTCCTCAGTGGCTCCAGCCAAAAGGTAGTAGAACACATGGTAGTTCCTAGAGACAGAGTTAACAGAGAGTAGAACACATGGTAGTTCCTAGAGAGACAGGGTTAACAGAGAGTAGAACACATGGTAGTTCCTAGAGAGACAGGGTTAACAGAGAGTAGAACACATGGTAGTTCCTAGAGACGGGGTTAACAGAGAGTAGAACACATGGTAGCTCCTAGAGACAGAGTTAACAGAGAGTAGAACACATGGTAGTTCCTAGAGAGACAGAGTTAACAGAGAGTAGAACACATGGTAGTTCCTAGAGAGACAGGGTTAACAGAGAGTAGAACACATGGTAGTTCCTAGAGAGACAGAGTTAACAGAGAGTAGAACACATGGTAGCTCCTAGAGACAGAGTTAACAGAGAGTAGAACACATGGTAGTTCCTAGAGAGACGGGGTTAACAGAGAGTAGAACACATGGTAGTTCCTAGAGAGACAGGGTTAACAGAGAGTAGAACACATGGTAGTTCCTAGAGAGACAGAGTTAACAGAGAGTAGAACACATGGTAGTTCCTAGAGAGACAGGGTTAACAGAGAGTAGAACACATGGTAGTTCCTAGAGAGACAGGGTTAACAGAGAGTAGAACACATGGTAGTTCCTAGAGAGACAGAGTTAACAGAGAGTAGAACACATGGTAGTTCCTAGAGAGACAGAGTTAACAGAGAGTAGAACACATGGTATATGCTATATACAGGGTGTTACGGTACAGAGTCAATGTGGAGGCTATATACAGGGTGTTACGGTACAGAGTCAATGTGGAGGCTATATACAGGGTGTTACGGTACAGAGTCAATGTGGAGGCTATATACAGGGGTACCGGTACAGAGTCAATGTGGAGGCTATATACAGGGTGTTACAGTACAGAGTCAATGTGGAGGCTATATACAGGGGGTACCGGTACAGAGTCAATGTGGAGGCTATATACAGGGGGTACCGGTACAGAGTCAATGTGGAGGCTATATACAGGGGGTACCGGTACAGAGTCAATGTGGAGGCTATATACAGGGGGTACCGGTACAGAGTCAATGTGGAGGCTATATACAGGGGGTACCGGTACAGAGTCAATGTGGAGGCTAAATACAGGGGGTACCGGTCCATGTGCTCTATACACAAGGATCTCAACTCAGAATATCTCCTCATGCCAAAGTGTGGTCTCTTAGGACGGTGTCAGTAATAGTCGGAGCCTGTAGAGACTCCATCTGCGGAACATATTACACACAACGAGAGGTTGCGTTTCCAGAGGGAAAAAAACTAAGAAACACCGCATTGTATGTCACGCCATAGTGTGGAAACCTGATTAGGGTGTGTGTGTGTGTGTGTGTGTGTGTGTGTGTGTGTGTGTGTGTGTGTGTGTGTGTGTGTGTGTGTGTGTGTGTGTGTGTGTGTGTGTGCGGATGTGCGTGTGCGTGTGCGTGTGCGTGTGTGTGTGTGTGTGTGTGTGTGTGTGCGGATGTGCGTGTGTGCGTGTGTGTGTGTGTGTGTGTGTGTGTGTGTGTGTGTGTGTGTGTGTGTGTGTGTGTGTGTGTGTGTGTGTGTGTGTGTGTGTGTGTGTGTGTGTGTGTGTGTGTGTGTGTGTGTGCGGATGTGCGTGTGTGCGTGTGTGTGTGTGTGTGTGCGGATGTGCGTGTGTGTGTGTGTGCGTGCGTGCGTGCGGATGTGCATGCGTGCGTGCGTGCGGATGTGCGTGTGTGCGTGTGTGCGTGTGTGCGTGTGTGTGTGTGTGTGTGTGTGTGTGTGTGTGTGCGCGTGTGCGCGTGTGCGGGTGCGTGTGTGCGTGTGTGTGTGTGTTTTACAGGCACCCATGTCTAAAGGAGAAGGCTGGGAGGTCTGGTTTGAGTTTGAGCTCCTGTGCTGTCATCACGGTGACTTGGAAGCCTTAGTGACCAGCGGGGACAAACTGAGACCTTGGGGATAAAATACCCACCGTTATAAACCTATTACCGCTATTGTGATTCACTGAGTCAGCAATGAACAGGGATTTGGTTGGGTTTTTGTGGTGGTACATTGAGGGTGGGGTGGAAGTGGACGAGGTGTGTGTGTGCTCTGCGAAAGTACACGTGTGTGTGTGTGTGCGCTTGTGAGATTTTGAGCGTATATATTTCATTGATATTTCATTGATCTTTATGAGTTAGATAAACAAACTGATTCGTCTTATTACAAATCGCATGTGAGGTGCGTGTATATATATATATATATATGCATGTACAATTATTATCACAATGAAACATCATCAACAATATGTAACTATATCGACACCCCCCCCATCACCATGGTAATAGCCTATATAGAGTATATGATATCCCATAATCAACCATATATGTTATCTAATATCAATTCAACTTGAGGTTCGCTTTGTTAACAACAATATAAACAACTTTGCTTTAACGTCAGAGCGATTATATTCTGGTCTATTGAGGAAGAGTATGAGGAAGAGGATCAGATATCCTGTGTGGTTGGAGGAAATTAAGTCGGCTTCTAGGTATCGAGGTTCAGCGAACAACTGAGGAGGAAAAAATAAGAAAGTTACCCGGAATATAATCTCTCTACCACGGGGGTCAACTCAGTGGGCTAAGAGGGTCCCGTCCCTCAGATTGGAAGGTTAGTAGTGGGACTCCCCGGGTCGAGTCATACCAAAAAACTCAGAAGAAGAAATTGACCCGATGCGTCTCTGTCTGGCACTCAGCATTAAGGAGATGGATTGGGGGTAAGGTCTTGTGATAGACTAGCGTCCTGTCCAGGAGGTGTACTGGTACATTGTATTGTACATCAAGCTGCCTCACGTTACAGAATCAGGAGATGATTTATAGGCCGTTAAGCCTTTTAGATACTGAATCAATATTAGATGACTTATAAGGTTGTTTATGGAACAATACATAGCTACATTTGATTTATATCTATTGCTGTAATATACACTCAACAGACAGTTTATGATATAAACCCATCTAGTGCTGGGACCCCCTTTGCCTCCAGAACAGCCTGAATTATTTGGGGTATAGATTCTACAAGGTGTCGGATGTTGGTCCATACTGACGCGATGGCTTCACCCGTTTACTACAGATTGGACGGCAGTACATTCACGCTGCTAACAGCCCGTCATTATGCTCTATTGGGTTGAGGTCTGACCAGGAAACTGGCATGTTCCAGAAAATGTTTTCCCACATTTGTCCAGTGTTGGTGATGTCGTGCCCACTGGAGACACTTCTCTTCTTGTTTTTAGCTGATAGGAGTGGAACCCGGTGATGTCGTGTCCACTGGAGACACTTCTCTTCTTGTTTTTAGCTGATAGGAGCGGAACCCGGTGATGTCGTGCCCACTGGAGACACTTCTTCTTCTTGTTTTTAGCTGATAGGAGTGGAACCCGGTGATGTCGTGTCCACTGGAGACACTTCTTCTTCTTGTTTTTAGCTGATAGGAGCGGAACCCGGTGATGTCGTGCCCACTGGAGACACTTCTTCTTCTTGTTTTTAGCTGATAGGAGCGGAACCCGGTGATGTCGTGCCCACTGGAGACACTTCTTCTTGTTTTTAGCTGATAGGAGTGGAACCCGGTGATATCGTCTGCTGCTCCCATCGGTGACAGGGATCGACGAGTTCCAAGATGTCTGTTTGTGGCCCGCCTGTTAGCTTGCCATTTCCCTTCGACTCCTCTCATCCACGAGCTGTTTTTGCCCACAGGACTGCCGCTGACGGGAAGTGTTTTGTTTGTGTGTCGCACCTCAGAAAACCTTGACACTGACGTGCCCAGGAGGTTGGCCGTTTCTGAGATACTGGATACGGCGAAACCAACGATCAGACCCCCGCTGAAGGTAGACTAGGTCACTCATTTTGCCCCTGTTAAATCAAACAGTAACTGAATGCCTCGATGCCTGCCTGTTTTATATGCAACATGACTCACTGTTCGTAGGAGTGATCCATTTTTGTGAGGTAGTGTACCTAAAAAAACTGGCCAGTGAGTGAATTGGGAAAGTATTCAGACCCCTTGACATTTTCCACAGCCTTATTCCAAAATGGATTAAATAAAAAAAAGAATCCTCATCAATCTACAAACAATACACCCTGATGAAGAAGCAAAAACATTTTTTTTTGTGTGTGTGCAAATGTATTAATGATAAAAATTTGAAATATCACATTTACATAAGTATTCAGACCCTTTATTCGGTACTTCGTTGAAGCACCTTTGGCAGTGATTACAGCCTCGAGTCGTCATGGGTATGACTGGACAAGCTTGGCAAACCTGTATTTGGGGAGTTTTTCCCATTCTTCTCTGCAGATCCTCTCAAGCTCTGTCAGGTTGGATGGGGAGCGTCGCTGCACAGCTATTTTCAGGTCTCTCTAGAGAGATTCGATTTGGGTTCAAGTTCGGGCTCTGGCTGAGCCACTCAAGGACATTCAGAGACCTGTCCCAAAGCCACTCCTGCGTCGCCTTGGCTGTGAGCTTAGGGTCGTTGTCCGATTGGACGGTGAACCTTCAGTCCTGAGTGCACGTCATCAAGGATCTCTCTGTACTCTGCTCCGTTCATATTTCCCTCAATCCTGACTAGTCTCCCAGTCCCTGCCACTGAAAAACATCCCAAAGGATGATGCTGTCACCAGCATGCTTCACCGTAGGAATGGTTCAGGTTTCTTCCAGATGTGACACTTGGTATTCAGGCCAAAGAGTTGTTTCATAAGATATGAAAATGTTGTTTCTCGTGGTCTGAGAGTCCCTGCGGTACCTTTTGACAAACTCCAAGCGGGCTGTTTTGTGCCGTCTGGCCACTCTACCATAAAGGCCTGATTGGTGGAGTGCTGCAGAGATAGTTGTCCTTCTGGAAGGTTCTCCCATCTCCACAGAGGAACTCCGGGGCTTCTTGGTCACCACCCTGACCAAGGCCCTTCTCACCCTTTTGCTCAGTTTAGCCGGGCGATAAGCTCTAGGAAGAGTCTCATAGCAAAGAGTCTGAATACTTATATAAATAAGGTATTGGGTTTGAATTTTTAATACATTTGCAATGATTTCTAAAAACCTCTTTTTGCTTTGTCATTATGGGGTATTGTGTGTATATTGCTAAGGATTTTTTTTATTTAATCCATTTTAGAATAAGGCTGTAACGTAACAAAACGTGGAAAAAGGGAAGGGGTCTGAATACTTTCCAAATGCTCTGTATATTTATTGAATATTATATGAATCCTATAAATTAAAAAGACAGATTTGGGTGATTAGTTTTATTTTTCAGGGATCAAATTATACTTAAACAAAATAATGTTTCTGGAATGCTTATCGTATCTGTTTCTAACTCGGGAAAGGATTTCAGAACCATCTGCGATAATAGGTCTCGTGGCTGGTCATTTCCGAAGGAACTGTATTTTATTTTTTATTTTTTACCTTTATTTAACTAGGCAAGTCAGTTAAGAACAAATTGTTATTTTCAATGATGGCCTAGGAACAGTGGGTTAACTGCCTGTTCAAGGGCAGAACGACAGATTTGTACCTTGTCAGCTCGGGGATTTGAACTTGCAACCTTCCGGCTACTAGTCCAACGCTCTAACCACTAGGCTACCTGCCACCCCATATGAAGGTCTTTTATATATATCTTTTTATTTTTATTTAACTAGACAAGTCAGTTCAGAACAAATGATCATTTACAATAACGGCCTACCCCGGCCAAACCCGGACAACACTGGGCCAATTGTGCGCCGGGCCCTATAGGACTCCCAATCACGTCCGGGTGAGATACAGCCTGGATTCGAACCAGGTACCGCAAATGACATGGAACGACACCAAAGCGACTTACAGTCATGCGTGATCATTTCTCTCTCCATATGGGTGGTCTCGGGAATCTAACCCACTCTCCTGGCACTGCTCTACCAAGAAATGAAACAGTTCTCTAATTCTCCCTCACCTTTCATTGTGCTCCTGGTAGACCAGGCGTGACTTCTCCAGTAGGTACTTCTCCACATACGCTCTGTCAACACAGGAATGACTTTAGACAAGAGACACTTTCTACAGAGTTTCGAACAGAGACACAGATGGAAACAGAGACACAGAGGGAGAGAGAGACACAGAGGGAGAGAGAGACACAGCGGGAGAGAGAGACACAGAGGGAGAGAGAGACACAGAGGGAGAGAGAGACACAGAGGGAGAGAGACACAGAGGGAGGGAGAGACAGAGGGAGAGAGAGACAGAGGGACAGAGAGACAGAGGGAGAGAGAGACAGAGGGAGAAAGAGACACAGCGGGAGAGAGAGACACAGAGGGAGAGAGAGACACAGAGGGAGAAAGAGACACAGAGGGAGAAAGAGACACAGAGGGAGAGAGAGACACAGCGGGAGAGAAAGACACAGCGGGAGAGAAAGACACAGAGGGAGAGAGAGACACAGAGGGAGAGAGAGACACAGAGGGAGGGAGAGACAGAGGGAGAGAGAGACAGAGGGAGAGAGAGACAGAGGGAGAGAGAGACACAGAGGGAAACAGAGACACAGAGGGAGAGAGACAGAGGGAGAGAGAGACACAGAGGGAGAGAGAGACACAGAGGGAGAGAGAGACAGAGGGAGAGAGAGACAGAGGGACAGAGAAACAGAGGGAGAGAGAGACAGAGGGAGAAAGAGACACAGCGGGAGAGAGAGACACAGATGGAAACAGAGACACAGAGGGAGAGAGAGACACAGAGGGAGAGAGAGACACAGCGGGAGAGAGAGACACAGAGGGAGAGAGAGACACAGAGGGAGAGAGACACAGAGGGAGGGAGAGACAGAGGGAGAGAGAGACAGAGGGACAGAGAGACAGAGGGACAGAGAGACAGAGGGAGAGAGAGACAGAGGGAGAAAGAGACACAGGGGGAGAGAGAGACACAGAGGGAGAGAGAGACAGAGGGAGAGAGAGACACAGAGGGAGAGAGAGACAGAGGGAGAGAGACACAGAGGGAGAGAGACAGAGGGGAGAGAGACAGAGGGAGAGAGAGACAGAGGGAGAGAGAGACACAGAGGGAGAAACAGAGAGGAATGAAAGAGGAAGGGAGGTCCAGACGGATAAAGGAGGTGTAGCGGTCTCTCTCACCCTCGGACGGTGCCACTCTCCTGGTAGTTGACCTGGATGAACTTTCCAAAACGGCTGGAGTTGTCGTTGTGAGCCGTCTTGGCATTCCCGAATGCCTGGAGAGAAGAGGAGATACATTTAGGTTTATTTAAAAATCGTTGTACATGTGAGGAAATACAATCATTTCAAAAGAAGGTAAAAGGCTATCAAAAAAAAGTAAATCAATCAATGAATTATTATTATTACAATTACAATGAATGCATAAAAACACACCACTGAGCTGTAACGTCAGGACAAAGGTTGAACTTCCGGTTTGGAGCGAGTGGTCGCATCGGCAATTCGCTCCCGCAGGTAGTATAACTTTTTCAACTTTTTCATTACATTTCATAATAGCACAACGGTTTGATTTGTCTAATCTTAGCGATTTCTTCTTAGCTAGCTACATAGCCGTCTTTGTATCAAAGATAATTGCGTAATTATCATATTTCGCCGTCCTAACGTAGTCTTCACCAGCCAGCTAGCTAACGTCCACTGATTAGCTGCACTGGAGAAACTATTACACTCAACTGAACGACTTGATTAGTGTAGTGTTAGCTAGCCACATAGCTGTCTTTGCTGTCTTCGTATCCAAGATAATTGTGTAGTTTAGAGTGTGTATTCTTAGAGTGATTATCTTAATTTACCGAGGTTAGCTATCCAGCTATTTGTCGTCCTTAACGTAGGAGACTCTGCTAGCTAGCCAACAGCAACGTCTACCGAATAGACTCACAACCCGGTCGCATTCACAGGTAGTATCACATTTTCATTTCATTTCATTACAGTACAACCATTTGATTTGTTTGATCGTAGCTAGCTACATAGCTAGCTACATAGCCGTCTTTGTATCAAAGATAATTGTGTAGTCTAGAGCGATTTTCTAGGTTAGCTAGCCAGCTATTGTCGTTCTTTTAACGCAACGTAACGTAAACAACACTGCTAGCTAGCCAGCTAGCCCCCGAATAGCAGCACTGCAGAAACTATTACACTCAACGGAACGACTTGATTAGTGTAGTGTCAACAACGCACCCACTGCCAGCTAGCCTACTTCAGCAGTACTTATCATTTTAATCATTTTAGTCAATAAGATTCTTGCTACGTAAGCTTAACTTTCTGAACATTCGAGACGTGTAGTCCACTTGTCATTCCAATCTCCTTTGCATTAGCGTAGCCTATTCTGTAGCCTGTCAACTATGTGTCTGTCTATCCCTGTTCTCTCCTCTCTGCACAGACCATACAAACGCTCCACACCGCGTGGCCGCGGCCACCCTAATCTGGTGGTCCCAGCGCGCACGACCCACGTGGAGTTCCAGGTCTCCGGTAGCCTCTGGAACTGCCGATCTGCGGTCAACAAGGCAGAGTTCATCTCAGCCTATGCCTCCCTCCAGTCCCTCGACTTCTTGGCACTGACGGAAACATGGATCACCACAGACAACACTGCTACTCCTACTGCTCTCTCTTCGTCCGCCCACGTGTTCTCGCACACCCCGAGAGCTTCTGGTCAGCGGGGTGGTGGCACCGGGATCCTCATCTCTCCCAAGTGGTCATTCTCTCTTTCTCCCCTTACCCATCTGTCTATCGCCTCCTTTGAATTCCATGCTGTCACAGTTACCAGCCCTTTCAAGCTTAACATCCTTATCATTTATCGCCCTCCAGGTTCCCTCGGAGAGTTCATCAATGAGCTTGATAAGCTCCTTTCCTGAGGACGGCTCACCTCTCACAGTTCTGGGCGACTTTAACCTCCCCACGTCTACCTTTGACTCATTCCTCTCTGCCTCCTTCTTTCCACTCCTCTCCTCTTTTGACCTCACCCTCTCACCTTCCCCCCCTACTCACAAGGCAGGCAATACGCTCGACCTCATCTTTACTAGATGCTGTTCTTCCACTAACCTCATTGCAACTCCCCTCCAAGTCTCCGACCACTACCTTGTATCCTTTTCCCTCTCGCTCTCATCCAACACCTCCCACACTGCCCCTACTCGGATGGTATCGCGCCGTCCCAACCTTCGCTCTCTCTCCCCCGCTACTCTCTCCTCTTCCATCCTATCATCTCTTCCCTCTGCTCAAACCTTCTCCAACCTATCTCCTGACTCTGCCTCCTCAACCCTCCTCTCCTCCCTCTCTGCATCCTTTGACTCTCTATGTCCCCTATCCTCCAGGCCGGCTCGGTCCTCCCCTCCTGCTCCGTGGCTCGATGACTCATTGCGAGCTCACAGAACAGGGCTCCGGGCAGCCGAGCGGAAATGGAGGAAAACTCGCCTCCCTGAGGACCTGGCATCCTTTCACTCCCTCCTCTCTACATTTTCCTCCTCTGTCTCTGCTGCTAAAGCCACTTTCTACCACTCTAAATTCCAAGCATCTGCCTCTAACCCTAGGAAGCTCTTTGCCACCTTCTCCTCCCTCCTGAATCCTCCCCCCCCTCCTCCCTCTCTGCAGATGACTTCGTCAACCATTTCTCCCTCTCTCTCTCTCTCTCTCCCCTCCCTCCCTCCCTCCCTCCCTCCCTCCCTCCCTCCCTCCCTCCCTCCCTCCCTCCCTCCCTCCCACCCCCGTGCTGTAGATTATACAATGGTAATTTAGCAGGAGCATTCCAGGAGTACAGATTTCAATTGGCACTTTATGAGCTGGAACCTTATACAGTCCTGCACTGGAGGCAACCAACCAACCAAGTAACCAAGCCAGTTTTATTCTGAACTGGCTCCTGAAACATAGGGAGGGAGAGACAGAGAGCGAGAGAGAGACAGAGAGACAGCGAGCGAGAGATACATACAGAGAGACCGAGAGAGAGAGATACATACAGAGAGAGAGAGAGAGAGAGAGAGAGATACATACAGAGAGAGACAGAGAGACAGCGAGCGAGAGATGCATACAGAGAGACCGAGAGAGAGAGATACATACAGAGAAACAGAGAGAGACAGAGACAGAGAGACCGTGAGAGAGAGAGATACAGAGAAACAGAGAGAGAAAAACACAGTGAGACAGTAAGAGAGACAGAGAGAGAGAGAGATACAGAGAAACAGAGAGAGAATGAGAGAGAGACAGAGAGCGAGAGAGACAGCGAGAGAGAGAGAACAGAGAAACAGAGAGAGAAAAACACAGTGAGACGGTAAGAGAGACAGAGAAACAGAGAAACAGAGAGAGAGAGAGAGACACAGCGAGACAGTGAGAGAGACAGAGAGAGAGAGACAGCAGGTGATTACACTCCAGTCAGCACAGACCCAGACAACAGTCCAGCACAACAACTACCCAGCCACATAATAATACACCCATCACACCCTAGACCTTCTGTCTGAGGACCAACTACCCAGCTACATAATAATATACCCATCACACCCTAGACTTTCTGTCTAAGGACCAACTACCCAACTACATAATAATATACCCATCACACCCTAGACTTTCTGTCTAAGGACCAACTACCCAACTACATAATAATATACCCATCACACCCTAGACCTTCTATCTGAGGACCAACTACCCAGCTACATAATAATATACCCATCACACCCTAGACCTTCTGTCTGAGGACCAACTACCCAGCTACATAATAATATACCCAACTACATAATAATATACCCATCACACCCTAGACCTTCTGTCTGAGGACCAACTACCCAGCTACATAATAATATACCCAACTACATAATAATATACCCATCACACCCTAGACCTTCTGTCTGAGGACCAACTACCCAGCTACATAATAATATACCCAACTACATAATAATATACCCATCACACCCTAGACCTTCTATCTGAGGACTAACTACCCAACTACATAATAATACACCCAGCTACATAATAATCACACCCTAGACCTTCTATCTGAGGACCACCTACCCAGCTACATAATAATATACCCATCACACCTAGACCTTCTATCTGAGGACCACCTAGGTTCACCCACCCAGCACACCCTAGACCTTCTGTCTGAGGACCACCTAGGTTCACCCAGCCACATAATAATACACGCAGGCACAAACCACCTGAGAACACAGCAGGTACGGTGGCAGCACTGAAGGGATTGTTCTACTTTCCCAACGCACAAGTGGTTATCCCCATCCTGCTACCACGTAAAGACTACCATACAGCAGGTAAACGCAGAGTGACTGTGCCTCAAAACCAAATGTTTACCTGGCCAACCACTCCACCCTGGACTTGAACAGCCTCTATGACCAGGTCCACCTCTACAAGGCAGCAGTGCCCACCTTTGCCCGGAATCTAAAGGACATCGCACTCAAATGCAACCCCAACACTTCACACAGGAGCTACAGATCAATAGACACCCCGCCCCCAGACTAGCAAGACATTCTCCCAGACCTGCGGGACCCCCCCCCCCCCCCCGGACCTACACATAGAGGACCCATGCCGAGAGGACCTACATCCAGACCACAGGTACCTGGATGTAGAGCAGGTACCTGGACTTCACCAAATAAATCAGAAATACAAACATTGTCATCTTACAAGAAACCTGGTATAGAGGAGACAGACCCACTGGTTGCCCTTTAG
>NC_060178.1:10364739-10387239 GCF_021184085.1 Oncorhynchus gorbuscha | reverse complement strand
GTGGCTGTTCTGAGGGCTAATGTTTTGTACACTCAGCGTACATGTGTCTGTGTAACGGCAGTGCTCTACTAGCCAGCACTACATTAGCTCAGTCATTGAAGCCAGTGCCCTGAGGGCTGTTCCACGCTGTCACTTGGTGTTAGCCTGTTAGCATGACTGCCGCTGCAGAAAGAGCACAATTTCACACCCTCTGAATGCACTGTGGTGGCTCTTGTGTAAAGGGTGTCGGTGAGTAGCGTCGAGGGGACAGGGAGAGCAGGATTGATTCTGACTCGCTAATTAGCCTGTCCATTACTAGACTGCGGCTAATGCTAGTGTACCTTCAGTGCCTAACTGCGGCTAATGCTAGTGTACCTTCAGTGCCTAACTGCGGCTAATGCTAGTGTACCTTCAGTGCCTAACTGCGGCTAATGCTAGTGTACCTTCAGTGCCTAACTGCGGCTAATGCTAGTGTACCTTCAGTGCCTAACTGCGGCTAATGCTAGTGTACCTTCAGTGCCTAACTGCGGCTAACGTCAAGCCCTGTCCTGGCTAGAATCATTTGCTAGCTAGGTACTATTGGTTCCAACTCATTCTCCCCATAGTCTTCTTCTCCTAGCCTCGTTTCCACATCGAACGTCCTTGGAAAACACTGACAGGTGACCTACCGGCTTGACAAATGCTGCCAATGTACTGTAACCACCCATTCATAACACCCACTGTTTGAATGAAGCTGCAAGTCCCTAAAATGATCGATGTTGGCTGCCTCCACATGTAAGCCTGCCAGTTTGTTGAGCCTGATAGGTTTTGCCTCTGTGGGTATCCAGGTCAAAGCTGGGGGCCTGCTGGGGGATTGGGAGTGACTCACGCCCCTCAAGCTGAGAGGTGAAAAACCCTGTGGTTCAGAGTCCTACCCCACCCTCTGCCACTCTACCTCACAGGAAAACACTCAGACTGTAGACAGGAAACCACTCTACCTCACAGGAAAACACTCAGACTGTAGACAGGAAACCACTCTACCTCACAGGAAAACACTCAGACTGTAGACAGGAAACCACTCTACCTCACAGGAAAACACTCAGACTGTAGACAGGAAACCATTCTGACTGTAGACAGGAAGCCACTCTACCTCACAGGAAAACACTCAAGACTGTAGACTGGAAACCATTCTGACTGTAGACAGGAAGCCACTCTACCTTACAGGAAAACACTCAAGACTGTAGACAGGAAACCATTCTGACTGTAGACAGGAAGCCACTCTCCCTCACAGGAAACCACTCTAACTGTAGACAGGAAGCCACTCTGACTGTAGACAGGAAACCACTCTGACTGTAGACAGGAAGCCACTCTCCCTCACAGGAAACCACTCTAACTGTAGACAGGAAACCACTCTGACTGTAGACAGGAAACCACTCTGACTGTAGACAGGAAACCACTCTGACTGTAGACAGGAAGCCACCCTGACTGTGGACAGGAAGCCACTCTGACTGTGGACAGGAAACCACTCTGACTGTAGACAGGAAGCCAGTCTGACTGTGGACAGGAAACCACTCTGACTGTAGACAGGAAGCCAGTCTGACTGTGGACAGGAAGCCACTCTGACTGTAGACAGGAAGCCACCCTGACTGTAGACAGGAAGCCACCCTGACTGTAGACAGGAAACCACTCTGACTGTAGACAGGAAGCCACCCTGACTGTGGACAGGAAGCCACTCTGACTGTGGACAGGAAACCACTCTGACTGTAGACAGGAAGCCAGTCTGACTGTAGACAGGAAGCCACTCTGACTGTAGACAGGAAGCCACCCTGACTGTAGACAGGAAACCACTCTGACTGTAGACAGGAAGCCACCCTGACTGTAGACAGGAAGCCACCCTGACTGTAGACAGGAAGCCACCCTGACTGTAGACAGGAAGCCACCCTGACTGTAGACAGGAAGCCACCCTGACTGTAGACAGGAAGCCACCCTGACTGTAAACAGGAAGCCACTCTGACTGTAGACAGGAAGCCACCCTGACTGTAGACAGGAAGCCACCCTGACTGTAGACAGGAAGCCACCCTGACTGTAGACAGGAAGCCACCCTGACTGTAGACAGGAAGCCACCCTGACTGTAGACAGGAAGCCACCCTGACTGTAGAGCTTAGGGAACACTGCCGGGACAGTTTTACAACCTGCACCAGATGTTCAGTGTGTTTTGAGGGGGTCAGTTTGAGCAAGGCAAGGAGCAGAATCACTAATCTTGATCACATTAATAAGAGTATCTATTTTTATTGCAAGGTGATTTGTATTTCGGTGATTCTGCGCAGTTCGACTGCAGTGTAGTCGATATCAAACAAACACACACACATTCAGACACAATATGAGGAAAACAGGTTTTCAATAAAACTACTGTGTTGATTTACTTTATAATGCATCATAGATACGTATGGTTATGTAGACTCCATCCCCTTGGGTGGAAGTGCATTGTATAAAGACAGAGAAACATATTACTCATGTCTGACTTTGGACAAACCAGTGGAGGGAACACACCCACGAGAAGTACTGTTAGGCTCTAACGCTCACACACACACACACACACACACACACACACACACACACACACACACACACACACACACACACACACACACACACACACACACACACACACACACACACACACACACACACACACACACACACACACACACACACACACACACACACACTGAACATTTTCTGCCTTATTAGCGTTGTGGTATGTCTGTCCCAGTGTCTACATGTCTGTCCCAGTGTCTACATGTCTGTCCCTGTGTCAGAGTGTCTACATGTCCCATCTCTAACACCACATTACATTGATGACATCAGCTAATACACACACATATGCAACGGAACACGCACACACGCAGTCACTCACACAGCCTTATTTGAGAGAGAGAGAGAGAGAGAGAGAGAGAGACAGAGATAGATAGACAGAGAGAGAGAGAGCGGTGTGAAAGAACTCGAAAAAAATATAAAGCCCAAGTTGTTAGAGGTTAGTCTGACTTGGGAGTTGTCTTCAAATCAAAGCCTTCCAGGTTCAAAGTCATTAGTCTGAACTGTGCTACAATTAAACAGATCAGAAGGCTTATTTAAACATAAATGCTTACTTACAAGCCCTTAACCAACAATGCTTTATGAAGATAAGAAATGCATTCTGACTATCTGTCTGAATGTTGACCTGTTTAAAGGTCTTACTCACATCGGCTACAGAGAGCGTGATCACACAGTCATCCTGAACAGCTGGTGCTCTCATGCATGTTTCAGTGTTACTTGCCTCAAAGCGAGCATAGAAGTAATTTAGCTCGTCTGGTAGGCTCGTGTCACTGGGCAGCTCATGGCTGTGCTTCCCTTTGTACAGTGGTTCCTCCTATAAAAATTGTGTTATACTGCAGCACACATACTTACTTTTCACACCCTAATTGTAGTCTAACCAATACCCAAATGGAGATTCAGTGAAAATAAAAATCTCAATCCCAGAACAACAGCAAAAGGACCTTGTGAAGATGCTGGAGAAAACAGGTACAAAAGTATCTATATCCACAGTAAAACGAGTCCAATATCGACATAACCTGAAAGGTCTCTCAGCAAGGAAGAAGCCACTGCTCCAAAACCACCATAAAAAAAGCCAGACTATTGTTTGCGACTGCACAAGGGGACAAAGATCGTACTTTTTGGAGAAATGTCCTCTGGTCTGATGGAATAAAAATAGAACTGTTTGACCATAACGGCCATCCATATGTTTGGAGGAAAAAGGGGGAGGCTTACAGGCTGAAGAACACCATCCCAACCGTGAAGCACAGGGTGGAAGCATCATGCTGTGGGGGTGATTTGCTGCAGGAGTGATTACTGCACTTCACAAAATAGATGTCATCATGAGGAGGGAAATTAGGTGGATATATTGCAGCAACATCTCAAGACATCAGTCAGGAAGTTAAAGATTGGTCGCAAATGGGTCTTTCAAATGGACAATGACCCCAAGCACACTTCCAAATTTCTGGCAAAATGGCTTAAGGACAACAACATCAAGGTAATGGAGTGGCCATCACAAAGCCCTGACCTCAATCCTAGAGAAGATTTGTGGTCAGAACTGACAAAGCGTGCGCGAGCAAGGAGGCCTACAAACCTGACTCAGTTACACCAGCTCTGTCAGGAGGAATGGGCCAAACTTTACCAAACTTATTGTGGGAAGCTTGTGGAAGGCTAGCCGAAACGTTTGACCCAAGTTAAACAATTGCAAGGCAATGCTACCAAATACTAATTGAGTGTATGTAAACTTCTGACCCACTGGGAATGTGATGAAAGAAATAACAGCTGAAATAAATAATTCTCTCTACTATTATTCTGACATTTCACATTAAATATCAGGAATTGTGAAAAACTGAGTTTAAATATATTTGGCTAAGGTGTATATAAACTTCCGACTTCAACGGTATATCCAATATACACTGCTCCAAAAAATAAAGGGAACACTAAAATAACACATCCTAGATCTGAATGAATGAAATATTCTAATTAAATAATTTTTTCTTTACATAGTTGAATGTGCTGACAACAAAATCACACAAACATTATCAATGGAAATCAAATTTATCAACCCATGGAGGTCTGGATTAAAGTGGAAAACCACACTACAGGCTGATCCAACTTTGATGTAATGTCCTTCAAACAAGTCAAAATGAAGCTCAGTGGTGTGTGTGGCCTCCACGTGCCTTGTATGACCTCCCTACAATGCCTGGGCATGCTCCTGATGAGGTGGCAGATGGTCTCCTGAGGGATCTCCTCCCAGACCTGGACTAAAGCATCCGCCAACTCCTGGACAGTCTGTGGTGCAACGTGGCGTTGGTGGAAGGAGCGAGACATGATGTCCCAGATATGCTCAATTGGATTCAGGTCTGGGGAACGGGCGGGTCAGTCCATAGCATCAATGCCTTCCTCTTGCAGGAACTGCTGACACACTCTAGCATTGTCTTGCATTAGGAGGAACCCAGGGCCAACCACACCAACATATGATCTCAAAAGGGGTCTGAGGATCTCATCTCGGTACCTAATTGCAGTCAGGCTACCTCTGGTGAGCACATGGAGGGCTGTGCGGCCCCCCAAAGAAAATGCCACCCCACACCACGACTGACCCACCGCCAAACCGGTCATGCTGGAGGATGTTGCAGGCAGCAGAACGTTCTCCACGGCGTCTCCAGACTGTCACATGTGCTCAGTGTGAACCTGCTTTTATCTGTGAAGAGCACAGGGCGCCAGTGGCGAATTTGCCAATCTTGGTGTTCTCTGGCAAATGCCAAACATCCTGCACAGTGTTGGGCTGTAAGCACAGCCCCCACCTGTGGACGTCGGGCCCTCATACCACCCTCATGGAGTCTGTATCTGACCGTTTGAGCAGACACATGCACATTTGTGGCCTGCTGGAGGTCATTTTGCAGGGATCTGGCAGTGCTCCTCCTGCTCCTCCTTGCACAAAGGCGGAGGTAGCGGTCCTGCTGCTGGGTTGTTGCTCTCCTACGGCCTCCTCCACGTCTCCTGATGTACTGGCCTGTCTCTTGGTAGCGCCTCCATGCTCTGGACACTACACTGACAGACACAGCAAACCTTCTTGCCACATCTCGCATTGATGTGCCATCCTGGATGAGCTGCACTACCTGAGCCACTTGTGTGGGTTGTAGACTCCGTCTCATGCTACCACTAGAGTGAAAGCACCGCCAGCATTCAAAAGTGACCAAAACATCAGCCAGGAAGCATAGGAACTGAGAAGTGGTCTGTGGTCACCACCTGCAGAACCACTCCTTTATTGGGGGTGTCTTGCTAAATGCCTATAATTTCCACCTGTTGTCTATTTGCACAACAGCATGTGGAATTTATTGAATTTACTGAATTTAATGTCAATCAGTGTTGCTTCCTAAGTGGACAGTTTGATTTCACAGAAGTGTGATTGACTTGGAGTTACATTGTGTTGTTTAAGTGTTCCCTTTATTTTTTTAAGCAGTGTATATTGTCATGCAAGAAAAATTGTTTGCAGAATTCACAGCCTGCTACGCTTGTGAAAAACAGAGTTAATAATATATCTAACGGCAGCCATCTCCTTCAGCGCCATTATTACCTATTCAGAATCTTTACAATCTTTCAGTGGATACCTCTAACTACCAACTGTTTTAGAATCTTTCAGTGGATACCTCTAACTACCAACTGTTTTAGAATCTTTCAGTGGATACCTCTAACTACCAACTGTTTTAGAATCATTCAGTGGATACCTCTAACTACCAACTGTTTTAGAATCTTTCAGTGGATACCTCTAACTACCAACTGTTTTAGAATCTTTCAGTGGATACCTCTAACTACCAACTGTTTTAGAATCTTTCAGTGGATACCTCTAACTACCAACTGTTTTAGAAACTTTCAGTGGATACCTCTAACTACCAACTGTTTTAGAATCTTTCAGTGGATACCTCTAACTACCAACTGTTTTAGAATCTTTCAGTGGATACCTCTAACTACCAACTGTTTTAGAATCTTTCAGTGGATACCTCTAACTACCAACTGTTTTACAATCTTTCAGTGGATACCTCTAACTACCAACTGTTTTAGAAACGTTCAGTGGATACCTCTAACTACCAACTGTTTTAGAATCTTTCAGTGGATACCTCTAACTACCAACTGTTTTAGAATCATTCAGTGGATACCTCTAACTACCAACTGTTTTAGAAACTTTCAGTGGATACCTCTAACTACCAACTGTTTTAGAATCTTTCAGTGGATACCTCTAACTACCAACTGTTTTAGAAACTTTCAGTGGATACCTCTAACTACCAACTGTTTTAGAATCTTTCAGTGGATACCTCTAACTACCAACTGTTTTAGAATCTTTCAGTGGATACCTCTAACTACCAACTGTTTTAGAATCTTTCAGTGGATACCTCTAACTACCAACTGTTTTACAATCTTTCAGTGGATACCTCTAACTACCAACTGTTTTAGAAACGTTCAGTGGATACCTCTAACTACCAACTGTTTTAGAATCTTTCAGTGGATACCTCTAACTACCAACTGTTTTAGAATCATTCAGTGGATACCTCTAACTACCAACTGTTTTAGAATCATTCAGTGGATACCTCTAACTACCAACTGTTTTAGAATCTTTCAGTGGATACCTCTAACTACCAACTGTTTTACAATCTTTCAGTGGATACCTCTAACTACCAACTGTTTTAGAATCTTTCAGTGGATACCTCTAACTACCAACTGTTTTAGAATCTTTCAGTGGATACCTCTAACTACCAACTGTTTTAGAATCATTCAGTGGATACCTCTAACTACCAACTGTTTTAAAATCTTTCAGTGGATACCTCTAACTACCAACTGTTTTACAATATTACAGTGGATACCTCTAACTACCAACTGTTTTAGAATCTTTCAGTGGATACCTCTAACTGCCAACTGTTTTAGAATCTTTCAGTGGATACCTCTATCTAACTACCAACTGTTTTAGAATCATTCAGTGGATACCTCTAACTACCAACTGTTTTAGAATCTTTCAGTGGATACCTCTAACTACCAACGGTTTGATAATATTACAGTGGATACCTCTAACTACCAACTGTTTTAGAATCATTCAGTGGATACCTCTAACTACCAACTGTTTTAGAATCTTTCAGTTTATAACTACCTACCAACCATTTTACAATCTTTCAGTTTATAACTACCTACCAACCGTTTTACAATCTTTCAGTTTATAACTACCTACCAACTGTTTGATAATATTACAGTGGATACCTCTATCTAACTACCATCTAAACCACATGTGGCTTTCTTTCAGGAGAATGACATCACATTCCTTTGGTAGCAGGTGCAGGTCTTCTCCAGATGGTAGGTTTGGGAGTGTGTGTGTGTGTTTGTTTTGGCTACATTGCCCTGCCAGTGTTTCCTGTTCGGGCGCAGAAGATCACACAGCGCTAGTTCTCACACACACACACATACGAGCAGGTGCTTTTCTGGAGTTTTGCCCTGTGGCGGCATGCTGTAACATTCAAAAGAAGTGATGACTGACAAGGGCGTGTGTGTGGATGCGTTCTGACGTGCGCTTGCATTACACACATTCAGGTGCACAGAATTAATTGCCTTGGTGGAAGAGACTAAGAGATGTAAAACACTGAATAGGGCCAGTGTTTTCTCCTGGTGGGGTGAAGGAGCACTGTGACATGTCTACACCTCTCCTCCCCTGAAAGAAGGACTTTGAAGGACTGGGATGAGCCCTGCACTCCTCTAATGGGGTAGATAACTAACTGACAACTGACAAGACAATAAGTAGAGCTCACCCTGAGGCCTCCTCCTCAAAAGATAGGCTGTGTTCTAGTATAATAGAAATAATATGGTTTATATAGCAGGGCAGAAAAACTCCTTAGTTTACATCTGACAGTCACAACGCGCACGTACACACAGCCACTGTGTTAATCAGCTCTGTGAGTGTAACCCATGAGTTCACCTGCCTACAAATGTGAGGCTGTCTCTCTGTGCCCTCTCAGCCACGGCTTCCACACACACACGTAGTAACTAGCGTTTAGCATCACCAGGTAGTCTCTAGCGGTTAGCATCACGGGGTAGTCACTAGCGGTTAGCATCACGGGGTAGTCACTAGCGGTTAGCATCACGGGGTAGTCACTAGCGTTTAGCATCACGGGGTAGTCACTAGCGTTTAGCATCACGGGGTAGTCACTAGCAGTTAGCATCGCGGGGTAGTCACTAGCGTTTAGCATCACGGGGTAGTCACTAGCGTTTAGCATCACAGGGTAGTCACTAGCGGTTAGCATCACGGGGTAGTCACTAGCGTTTAGCATCACGGGGTAGTCACTAGCAGTTAGCATTGCGGGGTAGTCACTAGCGTTTAGCATCACGGGGTAGTCACTAGCAGTTAGCATTGCGGGGTAGTCACTAGCGTTTAGCATCACGGGGTAGTCACTAGCGTTTAGCATCACGGTGTAGTCACTAGCGTTTAGCATCACGGGGTAGTCACTAGCGTTTAGCATCACTGGGTAGTCACTAGCGTTTAGCATCACGGGGTAGTAACTAGCGTTTAGCATCACTGGGTAGTCACTAGCAGTTAGCATCACCAGGTAGTCACTAGCGGTTAGCATCACGGGGTAGTCACTAGCGTTTAGCATCACGGGGTAGTCACTAGCGTTTAGCATCACGGGGTAGTCACTAGCGTTTAGCATCACGGGGTAGTCACTAGCAGTTAGCATCGCGGGGTAGTCACTAGCGTTTAGCATCACGGGGGAGTCACTAGCAGTTAGCATCACGGGGTAGTCACTAGCGTTTAGCATCACGGGGTAGTCACTAGCGTTTAGCATCACGGGGTAGTCACTAGCGGTTAGTATCACGGGGTAGTCACTAGCGGTTAGCATCACCAGGTAGTCACTAGCGGTTAGCATCACGGGGTAGTCACTAGCGTTTAGCATCACGGGGTAGTCACTAGCGGTTAGTATCACGGGGTAGTCACTAGCGGTTAGCATCACCAGGTAGTCACTAGCGGTTAGCATCACGGGGTAGTCACTAGCGTTTAGCATCACCGGGTAGTCACTAGCGATTAGCATCACGGGGTAGTCACTAGCGTTTAGCATCACCGGGTAGTCACTAGCGGTTAGCATCACGGGGTAGTCACTAGCGTTTAGCATCACCGGGTAGTCACTAGCGGTTAGCATCACCAGGTAGTCACTAGCGGTTAGCATCACGGGGTAGTCACTAGCGTTTAGCATCACCGGGTAGTCACTAGCGGTTAGCATCACGGGGTAGTCACTAGCGTTTAGCATCACCAGGTAGTCACTAGCGTTTAGCATCACCGGGTAGTCACTAGCGGTTAGTATCACGGGGTAGTCACTAGCGGTTAGCATCACCAGGTAGTCACTAGCGGTTAGCATCACGGGGTAGTCACTGGTGCTTTACGAGAGGACAGCAATAGAGTGAAGCACTTCACGATGACTCTATCGGATATGGCCAAGCCATAGCTATTGACATTAATACACCATCTGTTAAATCAAATCTATCCTGAACCACTTCAAGTTTAAGACTAAGTTTGGTCACTTTAAGTTAGCACACTTAAGGCTCCACATCAATCGATAGAAGTAGACACTCAAGACTCTAATGATGACGTACTCAGTAATTGTAGTACATTAGCAAAAATATCTAAAAAGCAGTTTTTGGTTTTCATTATGGAGTGTTGTGTGTAGATTGATCAGCTGATATCTCAAAGTGCTGTACAGAACCCCAGCCAAAAACCCCAAACAGCAAGCAATGCAGGTGTAGAAGCACAGTGGCTAGGAAAAACTGCCTAGAAAGGCCAAAACCTAGGAAGAAACCTAGAGAGGAACCAGACTATGAGGGGTGGCCAGTCCTCTTCTGGCTGTGCCAGGGTGGACCAGACTATGAGGGGTGGCCAGTCCTCTTCTGGCTGTGCCAGGGTGGAGATTATAACAGAACATGGTCAAGATGTTAAAATGTTCATAAATGACCAGCATGGTCAGCATGGCTCAAGCCTGATGAATTGATTGTGTTAAATGAGGCCTCTCCTCCTGGATAAACTAGTGACCATATCTCCCACACATCCCGCAAAGGTGGAGGTGTTGCTGACATTAATGATAGCAAATTTCCATTTACAAAAAAAAATGGCTGCGTTTTCGTCTTTTGAGCTTCGAGTCATGAAATCTATGCAGCCTAATCGGTCACTTTTTATAGCTACTGTTAATAGGCCTCCTGGGCCGTATACAGCGTTCCTTACTGAGTTCCCTGAATTCCTATCGGACCTTGTAGTCATGGCAGATAATATTCACATTTTTGGTGACTTTAATATTCACATGGAAAAGTCCACAGACCCACTCCAAAAGGCTTTCGGAGCCATCATCGACTCATTGGGTTTTGTCCAACATGTCTCTGGACCTATTCACTGCCAGTCATACTCTGGATCTAGTTTTGTCCCGTGAGTCATGCCCTGACCTAAAACACCATAGAAAACCCAGAGGGCTCTCTACGGTCAGGGCGTGACAGTACCCCCCCCCCCAAAGGTGCGGACTCCGAACGCAAAACCTGACACCAGATGGGGAGGGTTAGGGTGGGCAACTAGAGTCGGTGGCGGCTCTGGTGCGGGATGTAGCACCCGTTCAGACCGCGGATCCTGCCATGAAGCCGGGCTGAACGCTGTGCATGGACTGGGCATCGGCGCAGTGGAAGGCTCCGGGCCGTGGACCTTCACTGGAAGCTCCGGGCCGTGGACCGTCGCTGGAGGTTCCGGACTGTACACACGCACTGGACGAGTGCGGGGAGGCGGCACAGGATGTACCGGGCTGGGAAGGAGCACTGGAGGCCTGGTGCATGGAGCCGGCACAGGTTTCATCGGACTGATGACACGCTCTTCAGGGCAAGTGAGGGGAGCCGGCACAGAACGTACCGGGCTGGGGAGGCGCACTGGAGGCCTGGTGCTGGGAGCCGGCACAGGAAGTACCAGGCTGGGAAGGCGCACTGGAGGCCTGGTGCTGGGAGCCGGCACAGGAAGTACCAGGCTGGTGAAGGCGCACTGGAGGCCTGGTGCGTGGAGCCGGCACAGGTTGCACCGGACTGATGACACGCTCTTCAGGGCGAATGCACTGCAGAACATCTCTCATAACCAACATCTCTCTCCGATCTCCCTCCTCCAATTGCTCCATCAACTCCCAGACGGTCTCTAGGCTCTCTCCTCGGCTCAGCCGACCGCCCCTTGTGCTCCCCCCCAAATAAATATTGGGGTTGACCTTGGGCTGTTTGTGGCCGTGGACCCTGGCGTTGTCGCTGTTCTTCTATACCCCTTGGCGACTACCAGCAAGGAAGGGTCTCGCATCCACCCAGTATTTCCTCCCATGTCCAACTCTCCTCTACCTCCTGGGCACGCTGCTTGGTCCTGTAATGGTGGGATATTCTGCCACGTCCGTCAAATAAATGAATGGATCAAGGCGCAGCGTGAGTAGAGTTCCACATATTTATTACAGTGAAACTTCAAAACAACAAAGAATATCTTATATGCATATCTTATACAACTACAAATAACTAGGTGTCTGGTTAAATTGTTATCTCTCCGTCCAGACTCACATTAAGCATCTCCGAACCAAAATTAAATAAAGAATCGGCCTATTTCGCAACAAAGCATCCTTCACTCATGCTGCCAAACATACCCTTGTAAAACTGGGGGCTAGAGCTGATTTCAAGGTTTTACTGCTAACCTACAAAGCATTACATGGGCTTGCTCCTACCTATCTTTCCGATTTAGTCCTGGCGTACATACCTACACGTACACTACGGTCACAAGACACAGGCCTCCTTATTGTCCCTAGAATTTCTAAGCAAACAGCTGGAGGCAGGGCTTTCTCCTATAGAGCTCCATTTTTATGGAATGGTCTGCCTACCCATGTGAGAGACGCGCAGACTCGGTCTCGACCTTTAAGTCTTTATTGAAGACTCATCTCTTCAGTAGGTCCTATGATTGAGTGTAGTCTGGCCCAAGGGTGTAAAGGTGAACGGAAAGGCACTGGAGCGACGAACCGCCCTTGCTGTCTCTGCCTGGCCAGTTCCCCTCTCTCCACTAGGATTCTCTGCCTCTAACCCTTTTACGGGGGCTGAGTCACTGGCTTACTGGTGCTCTTCCATGCCGTCCCTAGGAGGGGTGCGTCACTTGAGTAGGTTGAGTCACTGGCGTGATCTTCCTGTTCGGGTTGGCGTCCCCCTCGGGTTCGTGCCATGGGGGAGGTTTTCATGGCCTATACTCAGCCTCGTCTCAGGGTAGTAGGTTGGTGGTTGAAGATATCCCTCTAGTAGTGTTTGGACTGTGCCTTGGCAAAGTGGGTGGGGTTATATCCTGCCTGTTTGGCCCTGTCTGGGGGTATCGTCGGACAGGGCCACAGTGTCTCCCGACCCCTCCTGTCTCAGCCTCCAGTATTTATGTCACAATAGTTTACGTGTTGGGGGGCTAGGGTCAGTCTGTTATATCTGGAGAATTTCTCCTGTCTTATTCGGTGTCCTGTGTGAATTTACGTATGCTCACTCTAATTCTCTTTCTCTCTTTTTCTCTCTCTCTCTTTCTCTCTCTCTTCTCTTGGAGGACCTGAGCCCAAGGACCATGCCTTGGGAATACCTGGCCTGATGACTCCTTGCTGTCCCCAGTCCACCTGGTCAGGCTGCTGCTCCAGTTTCAACTGTTCTGCCTTTGGCTATGGAACCCTGACCTGTTCACTGGACGTGCTACCTGTCCCAGACCTGCTGTTTGGACTCTCTCTCTCCCGCACCTGCTGTCTCTATGAATGATCGGCTATGAAAAGCCAACTGAGATTTACTCCTAAGGTTGTATTCACTACATCCATTGTGATTATTATTATCTGACCCTGCTGGTCATCTATGAACGTTTGAACATCTTGGCCATGTTCTGTTATAATCTCCACCCGGCACAGCCAGAAGAGGACTGGCCACCCCTCAGAGCCTGCTTCTTCTTTAGTTTTTTTTCCTAGGTTCTGGCCTTTCTAGGGAGTTTTTCCTAGGTTCTGGCCTTTCTAGGGAGTTTTTCCTAGCCACCGTGCTTCTACATCTGCATTGCTTGCTGTTTGGGGTTTTGGGCTGGGTTTCTGTATAACACTTTGTGACATCAGCTGATGTAAGAAGGGCTATATGAAGGCCTACCAAGGCCAAACCCGGACGACGCTGGGACAATTGTGCACCGGCCCTATGGGACTCCCAATCACGGCCCGGTTGTGATACAGCCTGGAAACTAACCAGGGTCTGTAGTGACGCCTATATCAGTGAGACGGAGTCCCTTAGACCGCTGCGTCACTCGGAAGCATAGAAAACTGTAACACACTCACACCGTAACACACTCACACTTGGTACTTAGGCTTTGTGTATCCTCCAAAACATGGGGAGTTTGCCACAGTTCTGTCAGAGAAAATAGTGGCCTTCGCCCCGTCATTGGAACAAGTTCTCCTATTAGCTCATCTCTGATGTGCAAAACCGCACCCAAAGAGCAACATGGCATAGCAGAGGTATGGATAGCCTGGGGGTAACTTCACATAGCAGAGGTATGGATAGCCTGGGGGTAACTTCACATAGCAGAGGTATGGATAGCCTGGGGGTAACTTCACATAGCAGAGGTATGGATAGCCTGGGGTAACTTCACATAGCAGAGGTATGGATAGCCTGGGGTAACTTCACATAGCAGAGGTATGGATAGCCTGGGGGTAACTTCACATAGCAGAGGTATGGATAGCCTGGGGTAACTTCACATAGCAGAGGTATGGATAGCCTGGTGGTAACTTCACATAGCAGAGGTATGGATAGCCTGGGGGTAACTTCACATAGCAGAGGTATGGATAGCCTGGGGGTAACTTCACATAGCAGAGGTATGGATAGCCTGGGGGTAACTTCACATAGCAGAGGTATGGATAGCCTGGGGGTAACTTCACATAGCAGAGGTATGGATAGCCTGGTGGTAACTTCACATAGCAGAGGTATGGATAGCCTGGTGGTAACTTCACATAGCAGAGGTATGGATAGCCTGGGGGTAACTTCACATAGCAGAGGTATGGATAGCCTGGTGGTAACTTCACATAGCAGAGGTATGGATAGCCTGGTGGTAACTTCACATAGCAGAGGTATGGATAGCCTGGGGGTAACTTCACATAGCAGAGGTATGGATAGCCTGGGGGTAACTTCACATAGCAGAGGTATGGATAGCCTGGTGGTAACTTCACACAGCAGAGGTATGGATAGCCTGGTGGTAACTTCACATAGCAGAGGTATGGATAGCCTGGGGGTAACTTCACATAGCACAGCAGAGGTATGGATAGCCTGGGGGTATCTTCACATAGCAGAGGTATGGATAGCCTGGGGGTAACTTCACATAGCAGAGGTATGGATAGCCTGGTGGTAACTTCACATAGCAGAGGTATGGATAGCCTGGGGGTAACTTCACATAGCACAGCAGAGGTATGGATAGCCTGGGGGTAACTTCACATAGCAGAGGTATGGATAGCCTGGGGGTAACTTCACATAGCAGAGGTATGGATAGCCTGGGGGTAACTTCACATAGCAGAGGTATGGATAGCCTGGGGGTAACTTCACATAGCAGAGGTATGGATAGCCTGGGGGTAACTTCACATGACACAGACAGAAACAGAAGCGAAGACTGAATGGAAGTGGTTCAGTTTAAATGCAGTATGTCAAGTATCAATCCACGAGATATGAGAGAGAGAGAGAGAGAGAGAGAGAGAGAGAGAGAGAGAGAGAGAGAGAGAGAGAGAGAGAGAGAGAGAGAGAGAGAGAGAGAGAGAGAGAGAGAGAGAGAGAGAGAGAGAGAGAGAGAGAGAGAGAGAGAGAGAGCAAGACAAGAAAAATACAGAACTGAGAGTGAGAGAGAGGAGTCAGAGACAGAGAGGAGTCAGAGGAGTCAGAGCGAGAGAGATGTGAGCCAAAAGGTTGCCGACACTCTATGCTGTGCTAGACTAATTAGCGTCCTGAAAAAGCCGGAGCGTGTACTGTATATAATTCAACAGAGAGACGGTGGGAGAGCATTATAATGGCTTCGAGCCTTCACCTCCTCGCTGACTAGGTTTGTAACACAGCGTGTGTACCCTGGTTAGAAGTAACTCACTATAAAAGGAATAGGATGCCATTTGGGACTGCAGCCAGAGACTGGGGTAGTGTGAGGTGACGGAGTCTGAAAGAAGAGACTGGGGTAGTGTGAGGTGACGGAGTCTGAAAGAAGAGACTGGGGTAGTGTGAGGTGACGGAGTCTGAAAGAAGAGACTGGGGTAGTGTGAGGTGACGGAGTCTGAAAGAAGAGACTGGGGTAGTGTGAGGTGACGGAGTCTGAAAGAAGAGACTGGGGTAGTGTGAGGTGACGGAGTCTGAAAGAAGAGACTGGGGTAGTGTGAGGTGACGGGGTCTGAAAGAAGAGACTGGGGTAGTGTGAGGTGACGGAGTCTGAAAGAAGAGACTGGGGTAGTGTGAGGTGACGGAGTCTGAAAGAAGAGACTGGGGTAGTGTGAGGTGACGGAGTCTGAAAGAAGAGACTGGGGTAGTGTGAGGTGACGGAGTCTGAAAGAAGAGACTGGGGTAGTGTGAGGTGACGGAGTCTGAAAGCACGACTCTGCTGTAATGGAATGGAGCCTCAGGGGCTTAATGTGCTGCAGAACCAGACTGTAAAAGGACCCTGGGAGTATTTTGTAGAGGGGGAAGTAGTGGGGAGAAATATGCTAAATAATGGCAGCTGTAAGGAAAAGGATGAAGAATACTTTTTCTATTTCATCTTTATTTAAACTTGGCAAATCAGTTCAGAACAAATTCTTATTTTCCAATGACCCCCCCGGCCAAACCCTCCCCTAACCCAATTGTGTGCCGCCCTATGGGACTTCCGATCACGGCCGGTTGTGATACAGCCCGAAAATGACCCAGGGTGTCTGTAGTGATGCCTCTAGCACTTAGATGCAGTGCCTTAGACCGCTGCGCCACTCGGGAGCCCCCCCCTTCCCGAGTGATGATGACGATGATGGGTAGTGGAGTGATTTGTCACATAAATTATAGAAATGTTTCTTCAGTATAGGACTGGTGGATGTTTTGGTGATTCATGCCCATCTCAGAGAACTAATTCATTGCAGAGGCCGTGGGGACGTCACTGTCCAAGAAGAAGGGGAATGTGGTTAAGATACATAGTGTATGTCTCTCTCCAGAATGTGCTCTCTACCACCAATTTGTGCACATTCATTGTTTCATAACATCCCTGTGTGAATTGTTTTGCATTTGATTGTTAGTGTCTATCAATGAATTCCCCATTACATATATCAACAGTACTTCACACTAATTCCTAATCTATAATGTTTGTTTGGTTACGGTACAATTTTGTAAATTCATTCAATATATTATTATTCCATACTTTTACCGTTCTCACTGTCTTTTGTTTGGAGCGCTCCTGTCAATGCTGAGTAAGGACGCACAGCTGGTTACACATAGAAGTAGGACTGGAGGCTACCTGATTACACATAGAAGTAGGACTAGAGGCTACCTGATTACACATAGAAGTAGGACTGGAGGCTACCTGATTACACATAGAAGTAGGACTAGAGGCTACCTGATTACACATAGAAGTAGGACTGGAGGCTACCTGATTACACATAGAAGTAGGACTAGAGGCTACCTGATTACACATAGAAGTAGGACTGGAGGCTACCTGATTACACATAGAAGTAGGACTGGAGGCTACCTGATTACACATAGAAGTAGGACTAGAGGCTACCTGATTACACATAGAAGTAGGACTGGAGGCTACCTGATTACACATAGAAGTAGGACTAGAGGCTACCTGATTACACATAGAAGTAGGACTAGAGTCTACCTGATTACACATAGAAGTAGGACTAGAGGCTACCTGATTACACATAGAAGTAGGACTGGAGGCTACCTGATTACACATAGAAGTAGGACTAGAGGCTACCTGATTACACATAGAAGTAGGACTAGAGGCTACCTGATTACACATAGAAGTAGGACTAGAGTCTACCTGATTACACATAGAAGTAGGACTAGAGGCTACCTGATTACGCATAGAAGTAGGACTAGAGGCTACCTGATTACACATAGAAGTAGGACTAGAGTATACCTGATTACACATAGAAGTAGGACTAGAGTCTACCTGGCCTACGTGCAAAATGTAGACACATACAGTGCATCAAAGTGCTTCTACACCTGCATTGCTTGCTGTTTGGGGTTTTAGGCTGGGTTTCTGTACAGCACTTTGAGATATCAGCTGATGTACGAAGGGCTATATAAATAAATTTGATTTGATTTGATTTGATCAGTAAGTATTCAGACCCCTTCCCCTTTTCACACATTTTGTTACGATACAACCTTATTCTAAAATGGATTTAATAAAATAAAAAATCTCATTAAATCTACACGAAATACCTCAGAATGACAAAGCAAAAACAGGTTTTTAGAAAATGTTTGCTAATTTATTCAAAATAAAAAAACAGAAATACCTTATTTAGGTAAGAATTCAGACCCTTTGCTATGAGACTCGAAATTGAGCTCAGGTGCATCCTGTTTTCCATTGATCATCATTGAGCTGTCATTGTGGGAGATTGTGTGTAGATTGACCAGGGTGGCGAGAAAACTATTGAATCAATTTTAGAATAAGGGTGTAACGTCACAAAATGTGGAAAAAGTCAAGGGTCTGAATACTTTCCAAATGCACTGTAAATGTGCCCATTTGGGGATCTGATAGTATTTCTGATTGGCTTAATGCACCACCACTAATGAGCTGTGGAGCGTTTCAAAGTCATGTTTTCTTCACCTCAAACAGCAAGCAAACAAAGTGTGTTTTTACATCCATTGAGAAGGACAATAGTTCCTCAATGTATTTGAAAAGATCTTTCCAGCTCTCTCCGTTTTGATAACCACTCAGCGTGAAAGGGGAACATGTCATGATCCAGTGGAAACACAAGCCTACCTGATGAGCTCTTCTTCTTCGTTCAAATAGCCTACAGCCGTGTCCGTCCCTAGCTCACTGACGCGGATAACTTGGTCGTGTCTACACTTGACACTTACATGCCACTTCTGCTATCAGAATTACGAAGCTCGCATTGCAAAGCTATCCTAACAGTAGACCTGTTTCCTCAAAGCTATAGTTACAGCAGGCATGTTATCTCATAGCTATCCTAACAGTAGGCCTGTTATCTCAAAACTATAGTTACAGCAGGCCTGTTATCTCATAGCTATCCTAACAGTAGGCCTGTTATCTCAAAACTATAGTTACAGCAGGCCTGTTATCTCATAGCTATCCTAACAGTAGGCCTGTTATCTCAAAGCTATAGTTACAGCAGGCCTGTTATATCAAAGCTATAGTTACAGCAGGCATGTTATCTCATAGCTATCCTAACAGTAGGCCTGTTATCTCAAAACTATAGTTACAGCAGGCCTGTTATCTCATAGCTATCCTAACAGTAGGCCTGTTATCTCAAAGCTATAGTTACAGCAGGCCTGTTATATCAAAGCTATCCTAACAGTAGGCCTGTTATCTCATAGCTATCCTAACAGTAGGCCTGTTATCTCAAAGCTATAGTTACAGCAGGCCTGTTATCTCATAGCTATCCTAACAGTAGGCCTGTTTCCTCAAAGCTATCCTAACAGTAGGCCTGTTATCTCAAAGCTATAGTTACAGCAGGCCTGTTATCTCAAAGCTATAGTTACAGAATACATGTTATCTCAAAGCTATCCTAACAGTAGGCCTGTTATCTCAAAGCTATCCTAACAGTAGGCCTGTTATCTCAAAGCTATAGTTACAGCAGGCCTGTTATCTCATAGCTATCCTAACAGTAGGCCTGTTATCTCAAAGCTATCCTAACAGTAGGCCTGTTATCTCAAAGCTATAGTTACAGCAGGCCTGTTATCTCAAAGCTATAGTTACAGAATACATGTTATCTCATAGCTATCCTAACAGTAGGCCTGTTTCCTCAAAGCTATCCTAACAGTAGGCCTGTTATCTCAAAGCTATAGTTACAGCAGGCCTGTTATCTCAAAGCTATAGTTACAGCAGGCCTGTTATCTCATAGCTATCCTAACAGTAGGCCTGTTATCTCAAAGCTATCCTAACAGTAGGCCTGTTATCTCAAAGCTATAGTTACAGCAGGCCTGTTATCTCAAAGCTATAGTTACAGCAGGCCTGTTATCTCATAGCTATCCTAACAGTAGGCCTGTTATCTCATAGCTATCCTAACAGTAGGCCTGTTTCCTCAAAGCTATCCTAACAGTAGGCCTGTTTCCTCAAAGCTATCCTAACAGTAGGCCTGTTATCTCAAAGCTATAGTTACAGCAGGCCTGTTATCTCATAGCTATCCTAACAGTAGGCCTGTTATCTCAAAGCTATAGTTACAGAATACATGTTATCTCAAAGCTATCCTAACAGGAGAATAGTTGAGTTAGGTTACGTGTTTGTCTTCTGGTTATCTTGCTCTCTAACTCCCTCGAGTCATTTGTGTCTTATTTAATCAAAACAGAGTTCTTAAAATATCAGACAAGCTCAGTGCATATAGTTAATTTTATTAAAACACAAAGGGTGTGCATTAACATCTGCTAACCATGTGTATGTGACAAATAACATTTGATTTGATTTGGAATAATACACGCATTTCGATTGGTCGATAGAACAGACGACTTTCGGTCGACCAAGATGTTGTTGTCGGAGACAGCCCTACTTCTTGTAACTGTTAAATGTGCACACTCACACACACACACACACACACACACACACACACACACACACACACACACACACACACACACACACACACACACACACACACACACACACACACACACACACACACACACACACACACACACACACACACACACACACACACACACAGCTGTGTGACAGACTTACACTATCTAGGCTAGTTGCTATGTGACAGACCTACACTATCTAGGCTAGTTGCTGTGTGACAGACCTACACTATCTAGGCTAGTTGCTGTGTGACAGACCTACACTATCTAGGCTAGTTGCTGTGTGACAGACCTACACTATCTAGGCTAGTTGCTGTGTGACAGACCTACACTATCTAGGCTAGTTGCTGTGTGACAGACCTACACTATCTAGGCTAGTTGCTGTGTGACAGACCTACACTATCTAGGCTAGTTGCTATGTGACAGACCTACACTATCTAGGCTAGTTGCTGTGTGACAGACCTACACTCTCTAGGCTAGTTGCTATGTGACAGACCTACACTATCTAGGCTAGTTGCTGTGTGACAGACCTACACTATCTAGGCTAGTTGCTATGTGACAGACCTACACTATCTAGGCTAGTTGCTGTGTGACAGACCTACACTCTCTAGGCTAGTTGCTATGTGACAGACCTACACTATCTAGGCTAGTTGCTGTGTGACAGACCTACACTATCTAGGCTAGTTGCTATGTGACAGACCTACACTATCTAGGCTAGTTGCTGTGTGACAGACCTACACTCTCTAGGCTAGTTGCTATGTGACAGACCTACACTATCTAGGCTAGTTGCTGTGTGACAGACCTACACTCTCTAGGCTAGTTGCTATGTGACAGACCTACACTATCTAGGCTAGTTGCTGTGTGACAGACCTACACTATCTAGGCTAGTTGCTGTGTGACAGACCTACACTCTCTAGGCTAGTTGCTATGTGACAGACCTACACTATCTAGGCTAGTTGCTGTGTGACAGACCTACACTATCTAGGCTAGTTGCTGTGTGACAGACCTACACTATCTAGGCTAGTTGCTGTGTGACAGACCTACACTATCTAGGCTAGTTGCTGTGTGACAGACCTACACTATCTAGGCTAGTTGCTGTGTGACAGACCTACACTATCTAGGCTAGTTGCTGTGTGACAGACCTACACTATCTAGGCTAGTTGCTGTGTGAGGTATAGATGATAGCGGATATCAACCCAACATTAAGGCTCAATCCTTGGATGCCTTATGTGAGGCTATTTGTAGGGCACCAGTCCACTATATTATTAGTTGGAGTATATATGGCATATATTATTATTATATTATTATTATTATATTATTAGTTGGAGTAGGCAACAGTGTAGTTGCACTGATGTTAGATACTGGCAGCAGATCACAGTCTATCACCGTAGCAACATCAACACACAACACCATCCTATTGATGTTGCTACGGTGATATACACTCAGGTTACTCCAATAGCCAAAAGGCATCTGAAATACCTCTTATGAATCACTTTAAACATGTCAATTCTACATCACAAACACTTAATCTCATAAAATCTGGAACGTAATGTCTATGACAGCACGTATAAACGATATACTACATCTACACTATAATGAATGGATGGGTGTGTTCCACCTTTTATCAGGTGGTGTTAAACCCAGTCCCTCCCCCCCAGTCCCCCAGTCCCCCAGTCCCCCCAGTCCCTCCCCCCAGTCCCCCCCAGTCCCTCCCCCCAGTCCCCCCAGTCCCTCCCCCCAGTCCCCCCCCAGTCCCCCTCCCCCAGTCCCAGTCCAGTCCCCCCACCCAGTCCCCCTCCCCCAGTCCTGGGGGACTGAGGGAGGGGGACTGGGGGGGGGGGACTGGGGAGGGACTGGGGGGAGGGACCGGGTTTAACACCACCTGATAAAAAAATCAATAATCCAACTGGCTCTGACAGCTGTGCTCCAAGGTTGGGAGGGGGTAGTGTGTGTGTTTGCTGGGGGAGGGGGGGGGGGGTATAACCTTGCTGTGGTGAGTACCTTCACCTTCATCAGTTAGGTTATAATAATAATAATAATAATATATGCCATTTAGCAGACGCTTTTATCCAAAGCGACTTACAGTCATGTGTGCATACATTCTACGTATGGGTGGTCCCGGGGATCGAACCCACTACCCTGGCGTTACAAGCGCCATGCTCTACCAACTGAGCTACAGAAGGACCACTGATAGCGGTAGGCTCAGCACTCTGG
>NC_060178.1:10309739-10359739 GCF_021184085.1 Oncorhynchus gorbuscha | reverse complement strand
ATTTGTCTGGGTGTCTGTCTGTCAGGTGTCTGTTTGTCTGGGTGTCTGTCTGTCTTAATGGGTGTCTGTTTGTCTGTCTGTCTGACACGTGTCTGTCTGTCTGATACGTGTCTGTCTGTCTGATACGTGTCTGTCTGTCTGATACGTGTCTGTCTGATACGTGTCTGTCTGATACGTGTCTGTCTGTCTGATACGTGTCTGTCTGTCTGTCTGACACGTGTCTGTCTGTCTGATACGTGTCTGTCTGTCTGATACGTGTCTGTCTGACACATCTGTCTGATACGTGTCTGTCTGTCTGATATGTGTCTGTCTGTCTGTCTGACACGTGTCTGTCTGTCTGTCTGACATGTTTCTGTCTGTCTGATATGTGTCTGTCTGTCTGTCTGACACGTGTCTGTCTGTCTGATATGTGTCTGTCTGTCTGTCTGACACGTGTCTGTCTGTCTGACACATCTGTCTGATACGTGTCTGTCTGTCTGATATGTGTCTGTCTGTCTGTCTGTCTGACACGTGTCTGTCTGTCTGTCTGACACGTGTCTGTCTGACACATCTGTCTGATACGTGTCTGTCTGTCTGATATGTGTCTGTCTGTCTGTCTGACACGTGTCTGTCTGTCTGTCTGACACGTGTCTGTCTGTCTGATATGTGTCTGTCTGTCTCCATGTCTGTCTGACACATCTGTCTGATACGTGTCTGTCTGTCTGATATGTGTCTGTCTGTCTCCATGTCTGTCTGACACATCTGTCTGATACGTGTCTGTCTGTCTGATATGTGTCTGTCTGTCTGTCTGTCTGACACGTGTCTGTCTGTCTGTCTGACACGTGTCTGTCTGTCTGATGTGTCTGTCTGTCTGATACGTGTCTGTCTGATACGTGTCTGTCTGATACGTGTCTGTCTGTCTGATACGTGTCTGTCTGTCTGTCTGTCTCTATGTCTGTCTGACACGTCTGTCTCCATGTCTGTCTGACACGTGTCTGTCTGTCTGTCTGACACGTGTCTGTCTGTCTGACACGTGTCTGTCTGTCTGACACGTGTCTGTCTGTCTGTCTGTCTGACACGTGTCTGTCTGTCTGTCTGACACGTGTCTGTCTCAGTGTCTGGCTGTCTGATATGAGTCTATCTCCATGTCTGTCTCTACGTCTGTCTTTCTGAAACGTGTCTCCATGTCTGTCTGTAATGTGTCTGTCTGTCTCTGCCTGAAATGTGTCTGTCTGTGTCTGTCTGTCTCCATGTCTGTCTGTCTGATACGTGTCTTTCTCCATGTGTCTGTCTGACATGTCTGTCTCCATGTCTGTCTGTCTGACACGTGTCTGTCTCCATGTCTGTCTGTCTGATACGTGTCTGTCTCCATGTCTGTCTGTCTGATACGTGTCTGTCTCCATGTGTCTGTCTGACATGTCTGTCTCCATGTCAGTCTGTCTGACACGTGTCTGTCTCTGTGTCTCTGTCCACATATGGAGGGACCACGACTCTGGGTGCAGCCCCATTCGTTTAAGAAGCACAGCCTATTTTTTACCACAGGGGCGACCAGCGATCCCGAAGGAATGCACAGTTCCAACGAGAACATAACGACTGGCTACTGTAAAACAGACCACATCCCAAAACCAACACACACACACACACAGACCACTCAGGACCTTACAGCACACTCACTGTGTCAATGTAACTCACGTCATCCTAAATAAAAACCTACGGACAATAACAACAGTGTCTTAACACAGAGGCCATGGAGGTGTTTACTAGGAGGACGTACCAGGAAGTGTTCAAGGCTTTATGGAGTGACGGAAGTCACCGTTTTAAAGACATTCCTGGCCTATTGGTTTACAAGGGGGTTAAATGGTGACAGGCGACGGACCAGGGAGGGGGCACTTGCATACAGTAGCATGGTAAAGGGTCAAAGGTCGTGGTGATTCTGAAAGGAAGGGAATGGTTCTAGTTGGACACATTTACCAGATTAAACAGAGTGATTTTGACTGCATTGAAAACTCATCAACATTTCACTAGCCACTGTAACTGAATCCCCTCTCCCCACTTATTCTCCTCTTCATCAGATCTCTCTCACTCCCTCTTAACCCCCCCCCTTTCATCTGAGCTCTATCCCACATACCAACCCAGAAACATAGAAGGGGAGAGGAGAAAGGAGAGGAGAAAGGAGGAGAGAAGAGGAGAAAGGAGGACAGGAAAGAGGATGAGAAAGGAGAGAAGAGGAGAAAGGAGGAGAGGAGAAGAGAGCAGAACAGAGGATGTCTCTCCTCTGCTGCTGGGAGAGACAGTGGAAGTGATGCTGTTGGGAGAGACGAGGAAGTAAAGCTGCTGGGAGAGACAGGAAGTGATGCTGGGCGAGACAGGGGAAGTGTGCTGCTGCTGCTGGGAGAGACAGTGTAAGTGATGCTGTCGGGAGAGACAGGACGTGATGCTGCTGCTGTTGGGAGAGATGAGGAAATAAAGCTGCTGGGAGAAACAGGAAGTGATGCTGTTGGGAGAAACAAGGAAGTAAAGCTGCTGGGAGAGACAGGAAGTGAGCTGGGAGAGACAGGGGAAGTGATGCTGCTGCTGCGGGGAGAGACAGGGGGAAGTGATGCTGCTGCTGGGAGAGACAGGGGAAGTGATGCTGCTGCTGGGAGAGACAGGGGAAGTGGTGCTGCTGCTGGGAGAGACAGGGGAAGTGGTGCTGCTGATGGGAGAGACAGGGGGAAGTGGTGCTGCTGATGGGAGAGACAGGGGGAAGTGGTGCTGCTGATGGGAGAGACAGGGGGAAGTGATGCTGCTGCAGGGAGAGACAGGGGAAGTGATGCTGCTGCTGGGAGAGACAGGGGAAGTGATGCTGCTGCTGGGAGAGACAGGCGAATTGATGCTGCTGCTGGGAGAGACAGGGGAAGTGATGCTGCTGCTGGGAGAGACAGGGAAGTGATGCTGATGCTGCTGCTGGGAGAGACAGGGGGAAGTGATGCTGCTGCTGGGAGAGACAGGGGGAAGTGATGCTGCTGCTGGGAGAGACAGGGGAAGTGATGCTGCTGCTGGGAGAGACAGGGGAAGTGATGATGCTGCTGCTGGGAGAGACAGGGGAAGTGATGCTGATGCTGCTGCTGGGAGAGACAGGGGGAAGTGATGCTGTCAGAGGTACAGCTCTGGTTCTGTATATTGCTATAGCTCATACATGGGGTCTATTACAGCTGCTATAGAATGGTCACACACACACACACACACACACACACACACACACACACACACACACACACACACACACACACACACACACACACACACACACACACACACACACACACACACACACACACACACACACACACACAGACACATGCAGACACACACACACGCAGACACACACACACACACGCAGACACACTCACACACACACAGATAGACAGACAGACACACACACACGCAGACACACACACACACAGACACAAAGACACACGCAGACACACACACATACACATGCAGACACACACACACACACGTAGACACACACACACACGCAGACACACAGACACACGCAGACACAGACACTTCCCTCTAAACGACATATCCTAGGGCCAGCAACACCTGCTAGTCTAGGGCTGTGTGTGGTGAAGAGACTGGTTCGACCACTCCACTGCGTTTCACTTCCCCCTCTCTAACCAATCAGAACAGGGGACAATCTCAAAAGCACATCTGTGTGGTGCCTTGTTTCAAAGGCTATTGACAGTTTGAATTTGACTGGATATAAAACGATTTGTTTGAGAGACCTTGTGTCGGGCCTGTTGAAACCTGACGGTTTCCCGAGTGTAGAAAGAGTTGTGTTTTACAAAGAAGTGCAGTGAATAAAAACATGTTGATTCAGATTGTGTCATCTATTGTGTTCAACAGGCCCACTTTTCAATGACCCAGATGTTCCCATTGAATCTGTGATTCAGAAACCATTGAGGGTCACAGAACCCACTGTTGTTGCTTTTACCCCAGACGGAGTCTGTTGTGAGAAATATGAATCAATGTCTGGCCTGGCGAGTCTGGAAATATGAATCAATGTCTAGCCTGGCGAGTCTGGAAATATGAATCAATGTCTGGCCTGGCGAGTCTGGAAATATGAATCAATGTCTGGCCTGGCGAGTCTGGAAATATGAATCAATGTCTCGTCTCCCTCCCTCCCTCCCGTTATCTCTCCCTTCCTCCCTCCCTCCCTCTCTTTATCCCGCCCTCCCTCCCGTTATCTCTCCCTCCCTCCCTCCTGTTATCTCTCCACCTCCCTCCCTCTCCCTCTCTTTATCCCTCCCTCCTGTTCTCTCCCCCTCCCTCCCTCCCTCTCCCTCTCTTTATCCCTCCCCCTCCTGTTATATCTTCCCCCTCCCTCCCTCCCTCTCCCTCTCTTTATCTCTCCCCCTCCCTCCCTCCCTCCCTCTCCCTCTTTATCCCTCCCTCCTGTTCTCTCCCCCTCCCTCCCTCCCTCCGTCCCTCTCTTTATCTCCCCCTCCCTCCCTCCCTCTCTTTATCCCTCCCCCCTCCTGTTATCTCTTCCCCCTCCCTCCCTCCCTCTCCCTCTCTTTATCCCTCCCTCCCTCCTGTTATCCCTCCCTCCCTCCCTCTCTTTATCTCTCCCTCCCTCCCTCCCTCTCTTTATCCCTCCCTCTCTTTATCTCTCCCCCCCCTCCCTCCCTCCCTCCCTCCCTCCCTCCCTCCCTCCCTCCCTCCCTCTCCCTCTCTTTATCCCTCCCTCCCTCCTGTACTCTCCCCCTCCCTCCCTCCCTCCCTCCCTCCCTCCCTCCCTCCCTCCCTCCCTCCCTCCCTCCATCTCTTTATCTCTCCCTCCCTCCCTCCCTCCCTTTATCCCTTCCTCCTGTTCTCTCCCCCTCCCTCCCCCTCCCTCCCTCCCTCCCCCCCCTCCTGTTATCTCTCCCCCTCCCTCCCTCCCTCCCTCCCTCCCTCCCTCCCTCCCTCCCTCCCTCCCTCCCTCCCTCCCTTTATCTCTCCCCCTCCCTCCCTCCCTCTCCCTCTCTTTATCCCTCCCCTCCATCCCTCTCCCATCTTTATCTCTCCCTCCCTTTCCCATCTTTATCTCTCCCATCTTTATCTCTCCATCCCTCCCTCTTTACATTTCCCGCTCTTTTCATCTCTCCCTCTCTCCCACTCTCTCTTTAGCTCTCTCCAACTCTTTTCATCTCTCCCTCTCTCCCACTCTCTCTTTAGCTCTCTCCAACTCTTTTCATCTCTCGCACTCTCTCTTTAGCTCTCTCCAACTCTTTTCATCTCTCCCTCTCTCCCACTCTCTCTTTAGCTCTCTCCAACTCTTTTCAGCGTTTCTTCCCTCGAGTATCGTGGCCCGCGCCAAAACATACCGGCTCTTCGAGTCAGGCGTGGCACAACACGGTCCAGCAGACACCAATCATGTCAGTGTGACAGCCCCGTTCGTTCTTCTCAAGGCGTGGCACTACTGCACTAATTTCTCATTGTCGGTGACGGCACACTGTTTCTAGTAGAAATCATAACTACAGTCAAACACAGCTCCGGCATTTACTTTAATCTATACTGCAATTAGTTTTCAGACCCCTTGAGGCACAAAGGAAGGAAGCTGTATTTGTAAAACTGCTGGGTGACCATGACAACGAGCTGTGGGTGTGTTGGGACTGGCCTATCAGAGATTAAGCAGCTTTGTTGGAGCCTGACAGGTGGTCCTTCAAAAGGTCACATAATGCTACACGCTCATTCTGAGCAGCAGAAACAAGAGACTTCTACAGACCTTACAATATGTTTAACGCAGATTTAAAACAAATTAGTACCCTTCCCTTTTGAAAAAGAAGTGTGTTTTACAATAGCACCAAAAGACAACTTTGATTGATGATAGCTAGCTAGGCTAACTGGATAAAGTATTAGCTTGATTGATGATAGCTAGCTAGGCTAACTGGATAAAGTATTAGCTTGATTGATGATAGCTAGCTAGGCTAACTGGATAAAGTATTAGCTTGATTGATGATAGCTAGCTAGGCTAACTGGATAAAGTTTGTGAGGTCACCGCTGCAGAGTGCAGATCCAATTCGCTAAGTCATTCCCAGATGGAACTGCTGTCCAATTAAAAGGCCTAATAGCTTTAATCTCATCTGAATATGATTGGCCGGTCACCAAGTTAGCAGGCCCAGATGAAATCAAGCCCATTTTGCCAATCAATTCCCTGCACTGGGCCATTTCATTCTATAATAATATATAATAATATAATAATAATATATAATAATATATATGCCATTTAGCAGACGCTTTTATCCAAAGCGACTTACAGTCATGTGTGCATACATTCTACGTATGGGTGGTCCCGGGGATCGAACCCACTACCCTGGCGTTACAAGCGCCATGCTCTACCAACTGAGCTACAGAAGGACCACTGTGTTTGTGTGGGTGTGGTGCATTTGCCAAGTCTGTGGCATGAGAACATAACGTTTGACTTACTTAGGTAACAGAGCCCAAGCCTGACTTTCACTGCACTGAACACTGAAATGAACACGCATAGGTTACTGTATACTAGGGATGGGGGGGGGCGATACAGCAGAGTATCGCACAATTAATTCTGATAATATTATATTGATTATATGACTCCAAGTAACGATTCCCTTTATTTTGCTATGTAGTTAACGTTAGCTAGCGCTAGTCGGCTATACCTGAGCCAAAACTCCAGGATTTCTATAGGTTGGCCTCAATCTTCTTTTTAAACGTTAAGGCAACACGTTTTCAGCTCCTTTTATTTAGAAGGCTGATCAAAACTAGTTTTCTCATATGGCTCTTTTGTCTCTCTGCAGCAGACATATAGTGAGCAAATATGTTTGGAATATCGAATTGCAATAAAAATCGGTAGAACATATCGTATCGGCGCCTAAGCATCATGATAATATCGTATAGTGAGGTCCCTGTCAATTCCAAGCCCGACCAAACACCACATCTTTGAAGAGATGAGATCTCACTGAACTCCCACACCGAGCAGCAGTTTTCTCACATGAATAACTACACATCAACACAACAGCGACCGTTGGAGAAGTCGACTGTGATAACAGATTTGTTTAATTAATGCCGGTTGCACAACATACACGCCTGAGTCTGATAAGGACCGTATACACTCGGTAGAACTACAAAACAAAGATGATTGTGTACAGTACAGCCGAATAAGAGATTACATATCTTCAGTGATAACCCACCCCCTCAAAAAATATGAGCCGTGTTTGTTGACACAACAAATGGTTAAGTGTGCAGAAATCAGACTTCAACCATCTTGTAGAAGAGCAATGAGACCGAGAGGACGGCTAAGGGAGACAACAATACAGTATTGAATGAACATTGTCCAGTCTATATCCTGTCGAAGCTATGCTAACGTAACAACTGTTAGTACACTATCTGCTACGTTACATGTATACTGTACGTTTTCCGGAGAAGGACAAAAGGGGAATGTTACAGAGAGAGAGAGGCGGGATGAGTATAATCCAAGGGACAGACGTTGGACTCCCATTGGAGAGCGTGTGGTGTGCTAGGGATATGGATAACGGAGAGACGTGCTAACAAGAACACATGAGAACGGAAGTAAATTATTAGCCAAAACCAGGCTAACGCTAGCACTCACAGAGACAGCCTGTTTTGCTTTGTCCAATCTAATGAAATGGATGAGCACTTAGCTATCCTAGATGGGAGGGGTTGAGGGTAGCAGAAGGCCGGGACCGAAAAACAAACTAAAGATAACTCATGTAAAATATACTGTGGCTGTAAAATGTATATAGTATGTATAAGCTGGAAGTAGAAGCCTAAGTGTTGTTGTTCATTATTTTACTCCAATTATGGGAGTGGTGGTGAAAAATAATGAAGAAGGAACTTATATATATATATATATATATATATATATATATATATATATATATATATATATATATATATATATGGGGGATTGGAATTCTTGCAGACAATTACATTGATAGAAGCCACAATCTATATACAATATTAAAGCTGATTATGAAACCATGTGGACTGTATGTTCACCAACAATAGCTGGCAACAAAGAAGGAAACATGATCATTCACTGACCAAGCCCCAAGCACCAAGCAACAAGCACCAAGCCCCAAGCCCCAAGCACCAAGCCCCAAGCACCAAGCACCAAGCACCAAGCCCCAAGCACCAAGCACCAAGCACCAAGCACCAAGCACCAAGCACCAAGCACCAAGCACCAAGCACCAAGCACCAAGCACTCCCTAGCGCACCCGAGGTAATAGGGAGCGTGTTCAATAAAACCCCTCCTGTCCTCTGTAAGAATTCTGTACTGTAGGAGAGATTTGATATGTGATATATTCTCAGAGATTTGGGATTTATTATTTACATCATCAAATAAAATACAAATGTATTTATAAAAGACCTTTTAACATCAGCAGATGCTTAAAAGTGCTTTACAGAAACCCAGCCTGAAACACCAAATAGCAAGCAATGCAGGTAAATGTAAGCTAGAAATGCAGGAACCTAGGAAGAAACCTAGAGAGTAACCAGGCTCTGAGGTGTTTCCACAGCAGTCTGAAGAGATACGCCATCCCATCTGGTTTGTGCAAAGTGGGACCATCATATGTTTTTCGAACAGGATAATGACCCAAAACACACCTCCAGCCTGTGTAAGGGCTATTTGACCAAGAAGGAGAGTGATGAATTGCTGAATTAGATGACAATCACCCAACCTCAACCCAATTGAGATGGTTTGGGATGAGTTGGACCGCAGAGTGAAGGAAAAGTGGCCAACAAGTGCTCAGCGTATGTGGGAACTCCTTCAAGACTGTTGGAAAAGCATTCCAGGTGAAGCTGGTTGAGAGAATGCCAAGAGTGTGCAAAGCTGTCATCAAGGCAAAGGCTGGGTACATTGAAGAATCTTAAATATAAAATATATTTTGATTTGTTTAACACTTCTTTGGTTACTACATGATTCCATATGTGTTATTTCTTCGTTCTAATGTCTTCACTATTATTCTACAATGTAGAAGAGAGAGCCAGAGCCAGAGCCAGAGAGTGAGAGAGAGCGATGGAGGTGAGGAGAGAGAAATATGAAGGAGAGAGAGATGGGGGAGAGGATAGAGAGCGAGAGAGAGATGAGAGAGAGGTAGAGAGAGAGAGAGAGAGAGAGAGAGAGAGAGAGAGAGAGAGAGAGAGAGAGAGAGAGAGAGGGGCAGAGAGAGAGAGAGACAGAGAGAGAGAGAGAGAGACAGACAGAGAGAGACAGAGAGAGACAGAGAGAGAGAGAGAGAGAGACAGAGAGAGAGAGACAGAGAGAGAGAGAGACAGAGAGAGAGAGAGAGAGAGAGAGAGAGAGAGAGAGAGAGAGAGAGAGAGAGAGAGAGAGAGAGAGAGAGAGAGAGAGAGATCACTCCCATATAGATTGTGCTGTATATACAGAACACTTTGGTCTGGAAGTACGCTGACTGTCTATGGGTCTGATGTTCTCTTACAAATCACAGTACTGGTTTCCATCTGATTTCTTACATTCAAACACCAAAAAATAACAAAGAGCCCCCCCCCAAGCCATTCCCATTGAATGTGGCAAAAATAATGCTGTGCGATAGGAAAATCTTAGAGCAGAACGTTCTGAGAGAGAGAGAGAGAGAGATGGGGGAGAGGTTAGAGAGAGAGAGATGGGGAAAGGATGAGAGAGAGCGAGAGAGAGAGAGAGATAGAGAGAGATGGGGAGAGCATAGAGAGATGGGGGAGAGGATAGAGAGAGAGAGAGAGAGATGGGGGAGAGGATAGAGAGATGGGGGAGAGGATAGAGAGAGAGAGAGAGAGATGGGGGAGAGGATAGAGAGAGAGAGAGAGAGAGAGAGAGAGAGAGAGAGAGAGAGAGAGAGAGAGAGAGAGAGAGAGAGAGAGAGAGAGAGGGAGAGAGAGAGAGAGAGAGAGAGAGCGAGAGAGAGAGAGAGAGAGAGAGAGAGAGAGAGAGAGAGAGAGAGAGAGAGAGAGAGAGAGAGAGAGAGAGGATAGAGAGCGAGAGAGAGATGGGGAGAGCATAGAGAGCGAGAGAGAGAGAGATGGTGGAGAGGATAGAGAGCGAGAGAGAGAGATGGGGGAGAGGATAGAGAGAGAGAGAGAGAGAGAGATGGGGGAGTGGATAGAGAGCGAGATGGGGGAGAGGATAGAGAGAGAGAGAGAGAGAGAGAGAGAGAGAGAGAGAGAGAGAGAGAGAGAGAGAGAGAGAGAGAGAGAGAGAGTGAGAGAGAGAGACACAGAGAGAGAGAGAGAGAGACGGGGAGAGGATGAGAGAGATGGTGGAGAGGATAGAGAGAGAGGGAGAGAGAGAGAGAGAGAGAGAGAGAGAGAGAGAGAGAGAGAGAGAGAGAGAGAGAGAGAGAGAGAGAGAGAGAGAGAGAGAGAGAGAGAGAGAGAGAGAGAGAGAATAGAGAGAGAGAGGATAGAGAGAGAGATGGGGAGAGGATAGAAGTGTATGTGTGGATAGGTTCATTTAAAAATATATATATATTTAACTTTAAGAACAAATTATTATTTACAACGCTCTAACCACTAGGCTACCTGCCGCCTCTACATTCTAACCACTAGGCTTCCTGTTGCCTCATGTGCACGTTCAATGTAAAGAGTAGTATATTAACACCCTTAACAAGCACCACCAGGAAGTAGTTAGCATCAGCAACACAAGCCTCAGCTGACAGAAAACTCTCCAAAAAAACTCCAACATACAACCAACGACACTGGGCGATAAGCAATCTCACAGTGCAAACAATTCATATTAGCCCAGGGCACTCCAACATCAGCAGCTAGTTATACATTAACTAGACCCGTCAGAGGAGCATTTGACTAAGGCAAACAGGCCTGTAATTGGCATGACTATAATGGAGGCCGGCCAGAAGAGTCACTCTAATAGTTGTAAATCGGTGACCTTTTTACCCCAAACTGCTTTCCACTCTGATCCAGCTCAGTGGGGCAAAGAATGTCAAGCCTTAAGGTTATATTTTGAACCTTTATTTAGCTAGGCAAGTCAGTTAAGAAAAAATTCTTATTTACACAATGATAGCCTAGGAACAGTGGGTTAACTGTCTTGTTGAAGGGCAGAACCACAGATTTTTACCTTATCAGCGCGGAGATTCGATCTAGCAACTTTTCAGTTACTGGCCCAACGCTCTAACCACTAAGTCACCTGCTGCCCCATGTTTCCCATGGGTATTCACAGTCAGCCCCTGATACCTCCTAGAGTAGGGCGAAGTTGCCCCCTGAGATTGGGGGAGGGGAAGCTGATCCTAGATCTATACCCATGGGAAACTAGGGCTGGGCGGTAGACCGTATTTGACTATGTACCGGTATTGATGGACCGTTTTGTGTTTCTACTTTAACTTTTATAACGGTATTTCAACGTTTGGTTTGTGAAATGTGATACACCACTCTGGCGTGTTTAAATGTCTGTTTTTATACTTTACTACCGGAGTAGTCTCGCTCGGTCTTCTCTTGCATGCCTCTTCCCCAAGACCTGCCCCCTGTCACCATGCCGTTCACTCCGTCTCCATGGTCACAGGCAACAAGATGTTGGTGATCACTTTACTTCTTTATATAAATACACTAGTGTTCTATAATTACACTATTAGTTTGTTTTTCTTACATCTGCAAACAGCTATTTTGTCTTTTCTTAACAATTTGTGGTCTAAAATAAATCACGTTAGCCCGCTAATGCTAATCGCTAGTTAGCTGGCTAGTTACATGTACAAAGAGTCTTAGCCAACGTAGCAGCCTGATAGCAGTGCTGGTGTAGGCCTAGATCAGCACGGTGTTTGTATCTTCTAAATCCGAGCGGAATAGGTGAAGCATGGATAACAAATGAGTGCAGGCAATGCAGAAATGTATTTTTTGGTTGGTCTGATTAAAACAAATCAGAATGAAGAAAGCCCCACTTATAATTTATCTGCATACCCTAAGGTCATATAAAACATAAAATACTGTCATAAATGTGAAGAAAAATGGTGCTATGATATTTTGGCCATATGGCCTAGCTCTAGGAAACCATATGGCCTAGCTCCAGGAAACCTGGAGCGATACATTCTCCACTCCATACTGCTGCTGTCTATTAAAAGGGAGACCTGGATATTCAGCTGGTTAACGGGACCAATTGAATGTCATTACTACCGACTACTTTATGCAAGGCTTGTTATCTTCTACCTAGAAAACAGGAAGTTGTTATATTTTACCTATACAACGGGAAGTTGTTATATTTTACCTATAAAAAGGGAAGTTATCTTTTACCTATAAAACGAGAAGTTGTCGTCGTCTACCTATAAAACAGGAAGTTGTCATCGTCTACCTATAGAACAGGAAGTTGTCATCGTCTACCTATAAAACAGGAAGTTGTCATCGTCTACCTATAGAACAGGAAGTTGTCATCGTCTACCTATAGAACAGGAAGTTGTCATCTTCTACCTATAGAACAGGAAGTTGTCATCTTCTACCTATAGAACAAGAATGTGTCATCTTCTACCTATAGAACAGGAAGTTGTCATCTTCTACCTATAGAACAGGAAGTTGTCATCTTCTACCTATAGAACAGGAAGTTGTCATCTTCTACCTATAGAACAGGAAGTTGTCATCTTCTACCTATAGAACAGGAAGTTGTTATCTTCTACCTATAGAACAGGAAGTTGTTATCTTCTACCTATAGAACAGGAAGTTGTCATCTTCTACCTATAGAACAGGAAGTTGTTATCTTCTACCTATAGAACAGGAAGTTGTTATCTTCTACCTATAGAACAGGAAGTTGTTATCTTCTACCTATAGAACAGGAAGTTGTCATCTTCTACCTATAGAACAGGAAGTTGTCATCGTCTACCTATAGGACAGGAAGTTGTCATCGTCTACCTATAGATCAGGAAGTTGTCATCGTCTACCTATAGAACAGGAAGTTGTCATCTTCTACCTATAGAACAGGAAGTTGTCATCTTCTACCTATAGAACAGGAAGTAGGCCTAGAAGACCAATAGGCTAGAAAAGCACACAGTCAGGTTAACTGTTATTGAGTTATTATTTTTTTACAGTACTTTAATTGTAAGGAATGTGTTTTTTTCTAAAAGAGAGGTTAAATAAACTTAATGATTTGTTCACTAATGTATTGCTCTTCCTGCTCAGTTTCACAGTCTAATATGGCTCAATGAGTCTGCTTGTTCTATTGACAGAGATGCTATCATCAGAGAGATAGTGGACATGCCTGCTCTGAGACAGATAGGTCCTGGTGTTGCTCCCTTTCCCTTCCCCCTCTTCCACCACACAGAAGCTCAGCAGTTCAGCTCCCACCTCTCAGCAAGGTGATTGATGAACAAAATGTTTACAATTACCCTTACTCTTATCAAAACAGGTTTTTAGATTTAAAAAAAGCAGCCACATTGGCATTAAGAGCCTGAGGTGTTCAGATTCACCTATGTCAAATATCTACTGGTTCACACGAGGTCAGTGATTTATTACTCGCCTCGAGGATGCTAACAGTGGGAAATAAGCCTTAGACAACAACAGTTATGCGCTAACAACATCCATCACAAGGTTCCCAGACATTTTAAAACGTTACGTTTTTGTCTATTTTCTTTCAACAGAAGATCTCCGGGAAGATTGGACCCAAATAAAGTATTGTAAAAACAGATTTATGATTTCCTGTTTCCCCAACTTACCATATATAGGCCTGCTTAACCATGACCTCAGCGTACCTGTATCCCGTATCCCCAACTTACCATATATAGGCCTGCTTAACCATGACCTCAGCGTACCTGTATCCCGTATCCCCAACTTACCATATATAGGCCTGCTTAACCATGACCTCAGCCCACCTGTATCCCGTATCCCCAACTTACCATATACAGTGGGGCAAAAAAGTATTTAGTCAGCCACCAATTGTGCAAGTTCTCCCACTTAAAAAGATGAGAGAGGCTTGTAATTTTCATCATAGGTACACTTCAACTATGACAGACAAAATGAGAGGGAAAAAAAATCCAGAAAATCACATTGAGGATTTTTAATTAATTTATTTGAGAAGCATATTTCTAAACTTTTTTGCCCCACTGCAGGTGCGACTTAACTGCAAAACATGTCATTTCCATGGTGAAATAAATTTTACCATAACCTCAGCGCCTTACCAGTTTGGTGTTGGACTCAATATGCAGACAAAATGGTCCACTTTAAAACAACCCCTCTGGCCTGAACTCAAAATGTAAATCGCAGCCAATCACAAGCATCCAGAAAAACACTGGTTCCAACTCAGACTTACAGTGACCACAAAATATTGGACACACCTACTCATTCAAACATTTTCTTTTGTAATACAACTTTAGGTATTTTAATGTAAATAATCAATCAAATATTGATCTGTGTCCAATACAGGAGGAAAACAAATCGCTAGCTTTCTGGTCAAGCCTCTAAAGTACACTACAAGTGACCCTATATTTTGAACAGGGACTTCTTCATCACACAAAGGAAAAACCTCAACCAATTTCTAAAGACTGGTGACATCCAGTGGAAGCGGTAGGAACTGCAGAAGGTACCTTAGAAATCTGGATTCCCAATGAAAACCAAAAAAAAAGATTTGAATAGTTTGTCCTTCTAAATAAGTTCTGTTGTAATCACAGACATGCTTTTAGAAACTCAGAGTGTTTTCTATGCAAATCATCTTCTGGGTATGAGTAGAAGGCAGTTGAATTTGGAATGCATTTCAGAAAATACTGCCCCCTGTCACCAAGAAGTTAAGGCATGAAGGTTTGTGGAAAATTTCAAGAACTTTGAATTTTCTTCAAATGCAGTTGCAAAAACCATCAAGAACTATGATGAAACTGGCTCCCATGAAAGGACCGCCACAGGAAAGGAAGTGTACCAGAGTTACCTCTATTTCAAATAAGTTCAAAATTCCATTTTAGAAATTGCAGCTCAAATAAATGCTTAAAGAGTTCCTTGTAACAGACACATCTCAACATCAACTGTTCAGAAGAGACTGCTTGAAATCAGGCAATGGTTGAATTGCTGCAAAGATAGCACTACTAAAGGACACCAACAAAAGCTACACTTGCTTGGGCCAAGACACAACATGTCAGACATTCAAAAGTAAAATTATCCGTTGGTCTGATGACAATGCTTGAGATTTTTGGCAATAGCACATGGAACCAAAAGTGAGATGTGGATGCAGAGTTTCGGATGATCTTCACATGTGTGGTTCCAAAATGTCCATTTATTTGGAATAATGCCTTACCTTTGACACTGTCTTTGATTTCTTTTGAAGGACACAATATGTCCCAGCAAACATCACAACATTCTGCAGAGATAAGCCATCCCATCTGCTTTGTAGTGGGACTGTCATTTTTTTCAACAGGACAATGACCCAACAGGCGGTGTAAGGGCTACTTGACCAAGAAGGAGAGTGATGGAGTGCTGCATCAGATGACCTGGCTTAACATAATCACCCAACCTCAACCCAATTGAGATAGTTTGGGATGAGTTGGACCACAGATTGAAGGAAAAAGCCAACAAGTTTCAAAGCTGGCTGTGGAATGCCAAGAGTGAGCAAAGCTGTCATCAAGGTAAAGGGTGGATAACTTCTTTGGCAAACACTTTTGTTACAACATGATTCCGTATGTGTAATAGTTTAATGTCTTCACTATTATTCAAATGTAATCACAGAAAATAGTCAATACAAGAAAACAAACTGAATGAGTTAGGTATGTCAAAACCTTTAACTGGTACTGTAGTAAAAGTGCCCTTTAGTAGTCCTTGGCCTTTTCAAACATCCAAAGGAAAAACGCTAACCAAATTCCATTAAAGACTCTGAATCCCATCTGTAGGCAATGGTGCATTAAGGTTTTCAAAACTATAAAATGTCCAAGCAAATCCTAGGTCAAAAAACCAACTCAAGAATAGCAGATAAATAAGGTTCTGCCATGTCGGACGACCCAATCTGAAAATACAAAACATGACTAAAAGTTCCACAGCTGCAGAGGTCTCAGCTTAAAATCAGATACTGAAATTGCTATGCAAACCTATCTTCAGGGCTTTCATAAATGCACTTCTCAACCATCATTTCAGAAAGACTGAAATTTGCCTCCTTTTTGGGAATCGGTATCGGTATCCGCGTTGAAAAATTATAACCGGTCTGGACCTCTAATCCTAACATATCCTTAAATATACTATCCTTACATATACTATCCTAACATATCCTTACAATAATCCATACATAGAACATATACTATCCTAACATATCCTTACATATACTATCCTAACATATCCTTACATATACTATCCTTACATATACTATCCTAACTATCCTTACATAACTTCCTTTCATATACCATCCTAACATATCCTTAAATATACTATCCTAAATATCCTTCATATACCATCCTAACATATCCTTACATATACTATCATTCATATACTATCCTAACATATCCTTACATACACTATCCTAACATATCCTTACATATACTATCCTAACATAATCATATACATTGTTACATATACTATCCTAACATATCCTTTCATATACCATCCTAACATATCCTTAAATATACTATCCTAACATATCCTTACATATAACATATCCTAACATATACCATTACATATACTATCCTAACATATCCTTACATATACTATCCTAACATATCCTTACATATACTATCCTAACATATCCTTACATATCCTAACATATCCTTACATATACTATCCTAACATATCCTATCATATACTATCCTTACATATACTATCCTAACATATCCTTACATATACTATTGTTACATATACTATCCTTACATATCCTTACATATACTATCCTAACATATCCTTTCATATACTATCCTAACATATCCTTACATACACTATCCTAACATATCCTTTCATATAACATCCTAACATATCCTTAAATATACTATCATTACATATACTATCCTAACATATCCTTTCATATACCATCCTAACATATCCTTTCATATACCATCCTAACATATCCTTACATATACTATTGTTACATATACTATCCTAACATATCCTTACATATACTATTGTTACATATACTATCCTAACATATCCTTACATATACTATTGTTACATATACTATCCTAACATATCCTTACATATACTATTGTTACATATACTATCCTTACATATACTACTAACATATTTTACATATACTATCCTAACATATCCTTACATATACGATCATTACATATACTATCCTAACATATCCTTACATATACTATCCTAACATATCCTTACATATACTATCCTTACATATACTATCCTAACATATCCTTACATATACTATCCTAACATATCCTTACATATACTATCCTAACATATCCTTACATATACTATCCTTACATATACTATCCTAACATATCCTTACATATACTATCCTTACATATACTATCCTAACATATCCTTAAATATACTATCATTACATATACTATCCTAACATATCCTTTCATATACTATTGTTACATATACTATCCTAACATATCCTTACATATAACTATCCTAACATATCCTATACATATAACATATCCTTAAATATACTATCATTACATATACTATCCTAACATATCCTTTCATATAACATCCTAACATATCCTTACATATACATATCCTAACATATCCTTACATATACTATCCTAACATATCCTTACATATACTATCCTTACATATACTATCCTAACATATCCTTACATATACTATTGTTACATATACTATCCTAACATATCCTTACATATACTATTGTTACATATACTATCCTAACATATCCTTACATATACTATTGTTACATATACTATCCTTACATATACTATTGTTACATATACTATCCTAACATATCCTTACATATACTATTGTTACATATACTATCCTAACATATCCTTACATATACTATTGTTACATATACATATCCTTACATATACTATCCTAACATATCCTTACATATACTATCCTAACATATCCTTACATATACTATTGTTACATATACTATTCTAACATATCCTTACATATACTATTGTTACATATACTATCCTAACATATCCTTACATATACTATTGTTACATATACTATCCTAACATATCCTTTCATATACTATCCTAACATATCCTTACATATACTATCCTAACATATCCTTTCATATACATCCTAACATATCCTTACATATACTATTGTTACATATACTATCCTAACATATCCTTACATATACTATCCTTACATATACTATCCTAACATATCCTTATATACTATCATTACATATACTATCCTAACATATCCTTACATATACTATCCTTACATATACTATCCTAACATATCCTTACATATACTATCCTTACATATACTATCCTAACATATCCTTACATATACTATTGTTACATATACTATCCTAACATATCCTTACATATACTATTGTTCATATACCATCCTAACATATCCTTACATATACTATCCTAACATATCCTTAAATATACTATCATTACATATACTATCCTAACATATCCTTTCATATACTATCCTAACATATCCTTACATATACTATCCTAACATATCCATATACATATACTATCCTTACATATACTATCCTAACATATCCTTACATATACTATCCTAACATATCCTTACATATACTATCCTAACATATCCTTACATATACTATCCTAACATATCCTTACATATACTATCCTAACATATACTATCCTAACATATCCTTACATATACTATTGTACAGAAACCCAGCCTAAAATCCTTACACACAACAATATACTATCCTAACATATCCTAAAGAGGAACATATACTAGTGGTCAGTCTTCTTTGCTACCGGGTGGATATTATAACAGAACATCCAAGATGTTCAAACGTTCATAGATACTATTGATTACATATACTATCCTAACATAACCTTACATATACTATTGTTACATATACTATCCTAACATATCCTTACATATACTATTGTTACATATACTTCCTAACATATCCTTACATATACTATTGTTACATATACTATCCTAACATATCCTTTCATATACATCCTTACATATACTATCCTAACATATCCTTTCATATAATATCCTTACATATACTATCCTAACATATCCTTACATATACTATCCTAACATATCCTTACATATACTATTGTTACATATACTATCCTAACATATCCTTACATATACTATCCTAACATATCCTTACATATACTATCCTAACATATCCTTACATATACTATTGTTACATATACTATCCTAACATATCCTTACATATACTATCCTAACATATCCTATCATATACATATCCTAACATATACTTACATATACTATCCTAACATATCCTTACATATACTATCCTAACATATCCTTACATATACTATCCTAACATATCCTTACATATACTATCCTAACATATCCTTACATATACTATCCTAACATATCCTTACATATACCATCCTAACATATCCTTACATATACTATCCTAACATATCCTTTCATATATCCTAACATATCCTTACATATACTATCCTAACATATCCTTACATATACTATCCTACATATCCTTACATACACTATCCTAACATATCCTTACATATACTATTGTTACATATACTATCCTAACATATCCTTACATATACTATCCTAACATATCCTTACATATACTATCCTAACATATCCTTACATATACTATCCTAACATATCCTTACATATACTATTGTTACATATACTATCCTAACATATCCTTACATATACTATTGTTACATTACTATCCTAACATATACTATTGTTACATATACTATCCTAACATATCCTTACATATACTATTGTTACATATACTATCCTAACATATCCTTACATATACTATTGTTACATATACTATCCTTACATATACCTAACATATCCTTACATATACTATTGTTACATATACTATCCTAACATATCCTTACATATACTATTGTTACATATACTATCCTAACATATCCTTTCATATACTATCCTAACATATCCTTACATATACTATCCTAACATATCCTTTACATATACTATCCTAACATATCCTATAAATATACTATCATTACATATACTATCCTAACATATCCTTACATATACTATCCTAACATATCCTTACATATACTATCCTAACATATCCTATCCTATACATATCCTTACATATACTATCCTAACATATTAAATATACTATCATTACATATACTATCCTAACATATCCTTTCATATACTATCCTTACATATACTATCCTAACATATCCTTACATATACTATTGTTACATATACTATCCTAACATATCCTTACATATACTATTGTTACATATACTATCCTAACATATCCTTTCATATACCATCCTAACATATCCTTACATATACTATCCTAACATATCCTTAAATATACTATCATTACATATACTATCCTAACATATCCTTTCATATACTATCCTAACATATCCTTACATACACTATCCTAACATATCCTTACATATACTATCCTTACATATACTATCCTAACATATCCTTACATATACTATCCTAACATATCCTTACATATACTATCCTAACATATCCTTACATACACTATCCTAACATATCCTTACATATACTATCCTAACATATCCTTACATATACCATCCTAACATATCCTTACATATACTATCCTAACATATCCTTACATACTACTTACATATCCTTACATACACTATCCTAACATATCCTTACATATACTATTCCTTACATATACTATCCTAACATATCCTTACATATACTATCCTAACATATCCTTACATATACTATCCTAACATATCCTTACATATACTATCCTAACATATCCTTAAATATACTATCATTACATATACTATCCTAACATATCCTTACATATACTATCCTTACATATACTATCCTAACATATCCTATAACATCCTTACATATACTATCCTAACATATCCTTACATATACTATCCTAACATATCCTTACATATACTATCCTAACATATCCTTTCATATACTATCCTTACATATACTATCCTAACATATCCTTACATATACTATTGTTACATATACTATCCTAACATATCCTTACATATACTATTGTTACATATACTATCCTAACATATCCTTACATACACTATCCTAACATATCCTTACATATACTATCCTAACATATCCTTACATATACTATTGTTACATATACTATCCTAACATATCCTTACATATACTATTGTTACATATACTATCCTTACATATACTATTGTTACATATACTATCCTAACATATCCTTTCATATACTATCCTAACATATCCTTTCATATACTATCCTAACATATCCTTACATATACTATTGTTACATATACTATCCTAACATATCCTTACATATACTATTGTTACATATACTATCCTAACATATCCTTTCATATAACTATCCTAACATATCCTTAAATATACTATCATTACATATACTATCCTAACATATCCTTTCATATACCATCCTAACATATCCTTACATATACTATCCTAACATATCCTTACATATACTATTGTTACATATACTATCCTAACATATCCTTACATATACTATTGTTACATATACTATCCTAACATATCCTTACATATACTATTGTTACATATACTATCCTAACATATCCTTACATATACTATTGTTACATATACTATCCTAACATATCCTTTCATATACTATCCTAACATATCCTTAAATATACGATATTACATATACCATCCTAACATATCCTTACATATACTATCCTAACATATCCTTTCATATAACATCCTTACATATACTATCCTTACATATCCTTTCATATAACATCCTAACATATCCTTACATATACTATCCTAAATATACTATCATTACATATACTATCCTTACATATCCTTTCATATACATCCTAACATATCCTTACATATACCATCCTTACATATCCTTACATATACTATCCTAACATATCCTTACATATACTATTGTTACATATACTATCCTAACATATCCTTACATATACTATTGTTACATATACTATCCTAACATATCCTTACATATACTATTGTTACATATACTATCCTAACATATCCTTACATATACTATTGTTACATATACATATCCTTACATATACTATCCTAACATATCCTTACATATACTATTGTTACATATACTATCCTAACATATACTATTGTTACATATACTATCCTAACATATCCTTACATATACTATTGTTACATATACTATCCTAACATATCCTTACATATACTATTGTTACATATACTATCCTTACATATACTATTCTAACATATCCTTACATATACTATTGTTACATATACTATCCTAACATATCCTTACATATACTATTGTTACATATACTATCCTAACATATCCTTTCATATACTATTGTTAACATATCCTTACTATACACTATCCTAACATATCCTTTACATATAACATCCTAACATATCCTTACATATACTATTGTTACATATACTATCCTAACATATCCTTACATATACCATCCTAACATATCCTTACATATACATATCCTTACATATACTATCCTAACATATCCTTACATATACTAACATTACATATACTATCCTAACATATCCTTTCATTACTATACATATACTATCCTAACATATCCTTACATATACTATCCTTACATATACTATCCTAACATATCCTTACATATACTATTGTTACATATACTATCCTAACATATCCTTACATATACCATCCTAACATATCCTTACATATACTACTATATCCTTAAATATACTATCATTACATATACTATCCTACATATACTATTACATATACCATCCTAACATATCCTTACATATACTATCCTAACATATCCTTACATATACTATCCTAACATATCCTTATATACACTATCCTAACATATCCTTACATATACTATCCTTACATATACTATCCTATACTATTGTTACATATACTATCCTAACATATCCTTACATATACTATTGTTACATACACTATCCTAACATATCCTTACATATACTATCCTAACATATCCTTACATATACTATCATTACATATACTATCCTAACATATCCTTACATATAACATCCTAACATATATCCTAACATATCCTTTCATATACTATTGTTACATATACTATCCTAACATATCCTTACATATACTATTGTTACATATACTATCCTAACATATCCTTTCATATACTATCCTAACATATCCTTACATACACTATCCTAACATATCCTTTCATATAGTATCCTAACATATCCTTAAATATACTATCATTACATATACTATCCTAACATATCCTTACATATACTATTGTTACATATACTATCCTAACATATTTTCATATACTATCCTAACATATCCTTACATACACTATCCTAACATATCCTTTCATATATATCCTAACATATCCTTACATATACCATCCTAACATATCCTTACATATACTATCCTTACATATACTATCCTAACATATCCTTAAATATACTATCATTACATATACTATCCTAACATATCCTTACATATACTATTGTTACATATACTATCCTAACATATCCTTACATATACTATCCTTACATATACTATCCTAACATATCCTTACATATACTATTGTTACATATACTATCCTAACATATCCTTACATATACCATCCTAACATATCCTTACATATACTATCCTAACATATCCTTACATATACTATCATTACATATACTATCCTAACATATCCTTTACATATACCATCCTAACATATCCTTACATATACTATCCTAACATATCCTTACATATACTATTGTTACATATACTATCCTAACATATCCTTACATATACTATCCTAACATATCCTTACATATACTATCCTAACATATCCTTACATATACTATCCTAACATATCCTTACATATACTATCCTAACATATCCCTATCATTACATATACTATCCTAACATATCCTTACATATACTATCCTTACATATACTATCCTAACATATCCTTACATATAACATCCTTACATATACTATCCTAACATATCCTTACATATACTATAACATATCCTTACATATACTATCCTTACATATATACTATCCTAACATATCCTTACATACACTATCCTAACATATCCTTACATATACTATCCTAACATATCCTTACATATACTATCCTTACATATACTATCCTAACATATCCTTACATACATATCCTAACATATCCTTACATATACTATCCTAACATATCCTTACATATACTATCCTAACATATCCTTACATATACTATCCTAACATATCCTTACATATACTATCCTAACATATCCTTACATATACTATCCTAACATATCCTTACATATACTATCCTAACATATCCTTACATATACTATCCTAACATATCCTTACATATACTATCCTTACATATACTATCCTAACATATCCTTACATATACTATCCTAACATATCCTTAAATATACTATCATTACATATACTATCCTAACATATCCTTACATATACTATCATTACATATACTATCCTAACATATCCTTTCATATAACATCCTTACATATACTATCCTAACATATCCTTTCATATAACATCCTTACATATACTATCCTAACATATCCTTACATATACTATCCTAACATATCCTTACATATACTATCCTTACATATACTATCCTAACATATCCTTACATATACTATCCTAACATATCCTTACATACACTATCCTAACATATCCTTACATATACTATCCTAACATATCCTTAAATATACTATCATTACATATACTATCCTAACATATCCTTTCATATAACATCCTTACATATACTATCCTAACATATCCTTTCATATAACATCCTTACATATACTATCCTAACATATCCTTACATATACTATCCTAACATATCCTTACATATACTATCCTTACATATACTATCCTAACATATCCTTACATACACTATCCTAACATATCCTTACATATACTATCCTAACATATCCTTACATATACTATCCTTACATATACTATCCTAACATATCCTTACATACACTATCCTAACATATCCTTACATATACTATCCTAACATATCCTTACATATACTATCCTAACATATCCTTACATATACTATCCTAACATATCCTTACATATACTATCCTAACATATCCTTACATATACTATCCTAACATATCCTTACATACACTATCCTAACATATCCTTACATATACTATCCTAACATATCCTTTCATATACCATCCTAACATATCCTTACATATACTATCCTAACATATCCTTACATATACTATCCTTACATATCCTTACATACACTATCCTAACATATCCTTACATATACTATCCTTACATATACTATCCTAACATATCCTTACATATACTATCCTAACATATCCTTACATACACTATCCTAACATATCCTTACATATACTATCCTAAAATATCCTTAAATATACTATCATTACATATACTATCCTAACATATCCTTTCATATAACATCCTTACATATACTATCCTAACATATCCTTTCATATAACATCCTTACATATACTATCCTAACATATCCTTACATATACTATCCTTACATATACTATCCTAACATATCCTTACATATACTATCCTTACATATACTATCCTAACATATCCTTACATACACTATCCTAACATATCCTTACATATACTATCCTAACATATCCTTAAATATACTATCATTACATATACTATCCTAACATATCCTTTCATATAACATCCTTACATATACTATCCTAACATATCCTTTCATATAACATCCTTACATATACTATCCTAACATATCCTTACATATACTATCCTAACATATCCTTACATATACTATCCTTACATATACTATCCTTACATATCCTTACATACACTATCCTAACATATCCTTACATATACTATCCTTACATATACTATCCTAACATATCCTTACATATACTATCCTTACATATACTATCCTAACATATCCTTAAATATACTATCATTACATATACTATCCTAACATATCCTTTCATATAACATCCTTACATATACTATCCTTACATATCCTTTCATATAACATCCTAACATATCCTTACATATAACATCCTTAAATATACTATCATTACATATACTATCCTTACATATCCTTTCATATAACATCCTAACATATCCTTACATATACCATCCTTACATATCCTTTCATATACCATCTTAACATATCCTTACATATACTATCCTTACATATACTATCCTAACATATCCTTACATATACTATTGTTACATATACTATCCTAACATATCCTTACATATACTATTGTTACATATACTATCCTAACATATCCTTACATATACTATTGTTACATATACTATCCTTACATATACTATTGTTACATATACTATCCTAACATATCCTTACATATACTATTGTTACATATACTATCCTAACATATCCTTACATATACTATTGTTACATATACTATCCTTACATATACTATCCTAACATATCCTTACATATACTATTCTAACATATCCTTACATATACTATTGTTACATATACTATTCTAACATATCCTTACATATACTATTGTTACATATACTATCCTAACATATCCTTACATATACTATTGTTACATATACTATCCTAACATATCCTTTCATATACTATCCTAACATATCCTTACATACACTATCCTAACATATCCTTTCATATAACATCCTAACATATCCTTAAATATACTATCATTACATATACTATCCTAACATATCCTTACATATACTATCCTTACATATACTATCCTAACATATCCTTAAATATACTATCATTACATATACTATCCTAACATATCCTTTCATATACTATCCTTACATATACTATCCTAACATATCCTTACATATACTATCCTTACATATACTATCCTAACATATCCTTACATATACTATTGTTACATATACTATCCTAACATATCCTTTCATATACCATCCTAACATATCCTTACATATACTATCCTAACATATCCTTAAATATACGATCATTACATATACTATCCTAACATATCCTTTCATATACCATCCTAACATATCCTTACATACACTATCCTAACATATCCTTACATATACTATCCTTACATATACTATCCTAACATATCCTTACATATACTATCCTAACATATCCTTACATATACTATCCTAACATATCCTTACATACACTATCCTAACATATCCTTACATATACTATCCTAACATATCAATCAATCAATCAATCAAATGTATTTATAAAGCCCTTCTTACATCAGCTGATGTCACAAAGTGCTGTACAGAAACCCAGCCTAAAACCCCAAACAGCAAGCAATGCAGGTGTAGAAGCACGGTGGCTAGGAAAAACTCCCTAGAAAGGCCAGAACCTAGGAAGAAACCTAAAGAGGAACCAGACTATGAGGAGTGGTCAGTCTTCTTCTGGCTGTGCCGGGTGGATATTATAACAGAACATGGCCAAGATGTTCAAACGTTCATAGATGACCAGCAGGGTCAGATAATAATAATCACAATGGATGTAGTGAATACAACCTTAGGAGTAAATCTCAGTTGGCTTTTCATAGCCGATCATTCATAGAGACAGCAGGTGCGGGAGGGAGAGTCAAACAGCAGGTCTGGGACAGGTAGCATGTCCAGTGAACAGGTCAGGGTTCCATAGCCAAATCCTTAAATATACTATCATTACATATACTATCCTAACATATCCTTTCATATAACATCCTTACATATACTATCCTAACATATCCTTTCATATAACATCCTTACATATACTATCCTAACATATCCTTACATATACTATCCTAACATATCCTTACATATACTATCCTTACATATACTATCCTAACATATCCTTACATACACTATCCTAACATATCCTTACATATACTATCCTAACATATCCTTACATATACTATCCTTACATATACTATCCTAACATATCCTTACATACACTATCCTAACATATCCTTACATATACTATCCTAACATATCCTTACATATACTATCCTAACATATCCTTACATATACTATCCTAACATATCCTTACATATACTATCCTAACATATCCTTACATATACTATCCTAACATATCCTTACATATACTATCCTAACATATCCTTACATACACTATCCTAACATATCCTTACATATACTATCCTAACATATCCTTTCATATACCATCCTAACATATCCTTACATATACTATCCTAACATATCCTTACATATACTATCCTTACATATCCTTACATACACTATCCTAACATATCCTTACATATACTATCCTTACATATACTATCCTAACATATCCTTACATATACTATCCTAACATATCCTTACATACACTATCCTAACATATCCTTACATATACTATCCTAACATATCCTTAAATATACTATCATTACATATACTATCCTAACATATCCTTACATATACTATTGTTACATTACTATCCTAACATATACTATTGTTACATATACTATCCTAACATATCCTTACATATACTATTGTTACATATACTATCCTAACATATCCTTACATATACTATTGTTACATATACTATCCTTACATATACTATTCTAACATATCCTTACATATACTATTGTTACATATACTATCCTAACATATCCTTACATATACTATTGTTACATATACTATCCTAACATATCCTTTCATATACTATCCTAACATATCCTTACATACACTATCCTAACATATCCTTTCATATAACATCCTAACATATCCTTAAATATACTATCATTACATATACTATCCTAACATATCCTTTCATATACCATCCTAACATATCCTTACATATACCATCCTAACATATCCTTACATATACTATCCTTACATATACTATCCTAACATATCCTTAAATATACTATCATTACATATACTATCCTAACATATCCTTTCATATACTATCCTTACATATACTATCCTAACATATCCTTACATATACTATCCTTACATATACTATCCTAACATATCCTTACATATACTATTGTTACATATACTATCCTAACATATCCTTTCATATACCATCCTAACATATCCTTACATATACTATCCTAACATATCCTTAAATATACGATCATTACATATACTATCCTAACATATCCTTTCATATACCATCCTAACATATCCTTACATACACTATCCTAACATATCCTTACATATACTATCCTTACATATACTATCCTAACATATCCTTACATATACTATCCTAACATATCCTTACATATACTATCCTAACATATCCTTACATACACTATCCTAACATATCCTTACATATACTATCCTAACATATCCTTTCATATACCATCCTAACATATCCTTACATATACTATCCTAACATATCCTTACATATACTATCCTTACATATCCTTACATACACTATCCTAACATATCCTTACATATACTATCCTTACATATACTATCCTAACATATCCTTACATATACTATCCTAACATATCCTTACATACACTATCCTAACATATCCTTACATATACTATCCTAACATATCCTTAAATATACTATCATTACATATACTATCCTAACATATCCTTTCATATAACATCCTTACATATACTATCCTAACATATCCTTTCATATAACATCCTTACATATACTATCCTAACATATCCTTTCATATACCATCCTAACATATCCTTACATACACTATCCTAACATATCCTTTCATATACTATCCTTACATATACTATCCTAACATATCCTTACATATACTATCCTTACATATACTATCCTAACATATCCTTACATATACTATTGTTACATATACTATCCTAACATATCCTTTCATATACCATCCTAACATATCCTAACATATCCTTACATATACTATCCTAACATATCCTTACATATACTATTGTTACATATACTATCCTAACATATCCTTACATATACTATTGTTACATATACTATCCTTACATATACTATTGTTACATATACTATCCTAACATATCCTTTCATATACTATCCTAACATATCCTTTCATATACTATCCTAACATATCCTTACATATACTATTGTTACATATACTATCCTAACATATCCTTACATATACTATTGTTACATATACTATCCTAACATATCCTTTCATATAACATCCTAACATATCCTTAAATATACTATCATTACATATACTATCCTAACATATCCTTTCATATACCATCCTAACATATCCTTACATATACTATCCTAACATATCCTTACATATACTATTGTTACATATACTATCCTAACATATCCTTACATATACTATTGTTACATATACTATCCTAACATATCCTTACATATACTATTGTTACATATACTATCCTAACATATCCTTACATATACTATTGTTACATATACTATCCTAACATATCCTTTCATATACTATCCTAACATATCCTTAAATATACGATCATTACATATACCATCCTAACATATCCTTACATATACTATCCTAACATATCCTTTCATATAACATCCTTACATATACTATCCTTACATATCCTTTCATATAACATCCTAACATATCCTTACATATAACATCCTTAAATATACTATCATTACATATACTATCCTTACATATCCTTTCATATAACATCCTAACATATCCTTACATATACCATCCTTACATATCCTTTCATATACCATCCTAACATATCCTTACATATACTATCCTTACATATACTATCCTAACATATCCTTACATATACTATTGTTACATATACTATCCTAACATATCCTTACATATACTATTGTTACATATACTATCCTAACATATCCTTACATATACTATTGTTACATATACTATCCTTACATATACTATCCTAACATATCCTTACATATACTATTGTTACATATACTATCCTAACATATACTATTGTTACATATACTATCCTAACATATCCTTACATATACTATTGTTACATATACTATCCTAACATATCCTTACATATACTATTGTTACATATACTATCCTTACATATACTATTCTAACATATCCTTACATATACTATTGTTACATATACTATCCTAACATATCCTTACATATACTATTGTTACATATACTATCCTAACATATCCTTTCATATACTATCCTAACATATCCTTACATACACTATCCTAACATATCCTTTCATATAACATCCTAACATATCCTTAAATATACTATCATTACATATACTATCCTAACATATCCTTACATATACCATCCTAACATATCCTTACATATACTATCCTTACATATACTATCCTAACATATCCTTAAATATACTAACATTACATATACTATCCTAACATATCCTTTCATATACTATCCTTACATATACTATCCTAACATATCCTTACATATACTATCCTTACATATACTATCCTAACATATCCTTACATATACTATTGTTACATATACTATCCTAACATATCCTTTCATATACCATCCTAACATATCCTTACATATACTATCCTAACATATCCTTAAATATACGATCATTACATATACTATCCTAACATATCATTTCATATACCATCCTAACATATCCTTACATACACTATCCTAACATATCCTTACATATACCATCCTAACATATCCTTATATACACTATCCTAACATATCCTTACATATACTATCCTTACATATACTATCCTAACATATCCTTACATATACTATCCTAACATATCCTTACATATACTATCCTAACATTTCCTTACATACACTATCCTAACATATCCTTACATATACTATCCTAACATATCCTTAAATATACTATCATTACATATACTATCCTAACATATCCTTTCATATAACATCCTTACATATACTATCCTAACATATCCTTTCATATACTATTGTTACATATACTATCCTAACATATCCTTACATATACTATTGTTACATATACTATCCTAACATATCCTTTCATATACTATCCTAACATATCCTTACATACACTATCCTAACATATCCTTTCATATAACATCCTAACATATCCTTAAATATACTATCATTACATATACTATCCTAACATATCCTTACATATACTATTGTTACATATACTATCCTAACATATCCTTTCATATACTATCCTAACATATCCTTACATACACTATCCTAACATATCCTTTCATATACCATCCTAACATATCCTTACATATACCATCCTAACATATCCTTACATATACTATCCTTACATATACTATCCTAACATATCCTTAAATATACTATCATTACATATACTATCCTAACATATCCTTTCATATACTATCCTTACATATACTATCCTAACATATCCTTACATATACTATCCTTACATATACTATCCTAACATATCCTTACATATACTATTGTTACATATACTATCCTAACATATCCTTTCATATACCATCCTAACATATCCTTACATATACTATCCTAACATATCCTTAAATATACGATCATTACATATACTATCCTAACATATCCTTTCATATACCATCCTAACATATCCTTACATACACTATCCTAACATATCCTTACATATACTATCCTTACATATACTATCCTAACATATCCTTACATATACTATCCTAACATATCCTTACATATACTATCCTAACATATCCTTACATACACTATCCTAACATATCCTTACATATACTATCCTAACATATCCTTAAATATACTATCATTACATATACTATCCTAACATATCCTTTCATATAACATCCTTACATATACTATCCTAACATATCCTTTCATATAACATCCTTACATATACTATCCTAACATATCCTTACATATACTATCCTAACATATCCTTACATATACTATCCTTACATATACTATCCTAACATATCCTTACATACACTATCCTAACATATCCTTACATATACTATCCTAACATATCCTTACATATACTATCCTTACATATACTATCCTAACATATCCTTACATACACTATCCTAACATATCCTTACATATACTATCCTAACATATCCTTACATATACTATCCTAACATATCCTTACATATACTATCCTAACATATCCTTACATATACTATCCTAACATATCCTTACATATACTATCCTAACATATCCTTACATATACTATCCTAACATATCCTTACATACACTATCCTAACATATCCTTACATATACTATCCTTACATATACTATCCTAACATATCCTTACATATACTATCCTAACATATCCTTAAATATACTATCATTACATATACTATCCTAACATATCCTTACATATACTATCATTACATATACTATCCTAACATATCCTTTCATATAACATCCTTACATATACTATCCTAACATATCCTTTCATATAACATCCTTACATATACTATCCTAACATATCCTTACATATACTATCCTAACATATCCTTACATATACTATCCTTACATATACTATCCTAACATATCCTTACATATACTATCCTAACATATCCTTACATACACTATCCTAACATATCCTTACATATACTATCCTAACATATCCTTAAATATACTATCATTACATATACTATCCTAACATATCCTTTCATATAACATCCTTACATATACTATCCTAACATATCCTTTCATATAACATCCTTACATATACTATCCTAACATATCCTTACATATACTATCCTAACATATCCTTACATATACTATCCTTACATATACTATCCTAACATATCCTTACATACACTATCCTAACATATCCTTACATATACTATCCTAACATATCCTTACATATACTATCCTTACATATACTATCCTAACATATCCTTACATACACTATCCTAACATATCCTTACATATACTATCCTAACATATCCTTACATATACTATCCTAACATATCCTTACATATACTATCCTAACATATCCTTACATATACTATCCTAACATATCCTTACATATACTATCCTAACATATCCTTACATACACTATCCTAACATATCCTTACATATACTATCCTAACATATCCTTTCATATACCATCCTAACATATCCTTACATATACTATCCTAACATATCCTTACATATACTATCCTTACATATCCTTACATACACTATCCTAACATATCCTTACATATACTATCCTTACATATACTATCCTAACATATCCTTACATATACTATCCTAACATATCCTTACATACACTATCCTAACATATCCTTACATATACTATCCTAAAATATCCTTAAATATACTATCATTACATATACTATCCTAACATATCCTTTCATATAACATCCTTACATATACTATCCTAACATATCCTTTCATATAACATCCTTACATATACTATCCTAACATATCCTTACATATACTATCCTTACATATACTATCCTAACATATCCTTACATATACTATCCTTACATATACTATCCTAACATATCCTTACATACACTATCCTAACATATCCTTACATATACTATCCTAACATATCCTTAAATATACTATCATTACATATACTATCCTAACATATCCTTTCATATAACATCCTTACATATACTATCCTAACATATCCTTTCATATAACATCCTTACATATACTATCCTAACATATCCTTACATATACTATCCTAACATATCCTTACATATACTATCCTTACATATACTATCCTAACATATCCTTACATACACTATCCTAACATATCCTTACATATACTATCCTAACATATCCTTACATATACTATCCTTACATATACTATCCTAACATATCCTTACATACACTATCCTAACATATCCTTACATATACTATCCTAACATATCCTTACATATACTATCCTAACATATCCTTACATATACTATCCTAACATATCCTTACATATACTATCCTAACATATCCTTACATATACTATCCTAACATATCCTTACATATACTATCCTAACATATCCTTACATACACTATCCTAACATATCCTTACATATACTATCCTAACATATCCTTTCATATACCATCCTAACATATCCTTACATATACTATCCTAACATATCCTTACATATACTATCCTAACATATCCTTAAATATACTATCATTACATATACTATCCTAACATATCCTTACATATACTATTGTTACATATACTATCCTAACATATCCTTACATATACTATTGTTACATATACTATCCTAACATATCCTTACATATACTATTGTTACATATACTATCCTAACATATACTATTGTTACATATACTATCCTTACATATACTATTGTTACATATACTATCCTAACATATCCTTACATATACTATTGTTACATATACTATCCTTACATATACTATTCTAACATATCCTTACATATACTATTGTTACATATACTATCCTAACATATCCTTACATATACTATTGTTACATATACTATCCTAACATATCCTTTCATATACTATCCTAACATATCCTTACATACACTATCCTAACATATCCTTTCATATAACATCCTAACATATCCTTAAATATACTATCATTACATATACTATCCTAACATATCCTTTCATATACCATCCTAACATATCCTTAAATATACTATCATTACATATACTATCCTAACATATCCTTACATATACCATCCTAACATATCCTTAAATATACTATCATTACATATACTATCCTAACATATCCTTTCATATACTATCCTTACATATACTATCCTAACATATCCTTACATATACTATCCTTACATATACTATCCTAACATATCCTTACATATACTATTGTTACATATACTATCCTAACATATCCTTTCATATACCATCCTAACATATCCTTACATATACTATCCTAACATATCCTTAAATATACGATCATTACATATACTATCCTAACATATCCTTTCATATACCATCCTAACATATCCTTACATATACTATCCTAACATATCCTTTCATATACTATCCTTACATATACTATCCTAACATATCCTTACATATACTATCCTAACATATCCTTACATATACTATCCTAACATATCCTTACATACACTATCCTAACATATCCTTACATATACTATCCTAACATATCCTTAAATATACTATCATTACATATACTATCCTAACATATCCTTACATATAACATCCTTACATATACTATCCTAACATATCCTTACATATACTATCCTTACATATACTATCCTTACATATACTATCCTAACATATCCTTTCATATAACATCCTTACATATACTATCCTTACATATCCTTTCATATAACATCCTAACATATCCTTACATATACCATCCTTACATATCCTTTCATATACCATCCTAACATATCCTTACATATACTATCCTAACATATCCTTACATATACTATTGTTACATATACTATCCTAACATATCCTTACATATACTATTGTTACATATACTATCCTAACATATCCTTTCATATACTATCCTAACATATCCTTACATACACTATCCTAACATATCCTTTCATATAACATCCTAACATATCCTTAAATATACTATCATTACATATACTATCCTAACATATCCTTTCATATACCATCCTAACATATCCTTACATATACTATCCTAACATATCCTTACATATACTATTGTTACATATACTATCCTAACATATCCTTTCATATAACATCCTTACATATCCTTACATATACTATCCTAACATATCCTTACATATACTATCCTTACATATCCTTACATACACTATCCTAACATATCCTTACATATACTATCCTTACATATACTATCCTAACATATCCTTACATATACTATCCTAACATATCCTTACATACACTATCCTAACATATCCTTACATATCCTTAAATATACTATCATTACATATACTATCCTAACATATCCTTTCATATAACATCCTTACATATACTATCCTAACATATCCTTTCATATAACATCCTTACATATACTATCCTAACATATCCTTACATATACTATCCTAACATATCCTTACATATACTATCCTTACATATACTATCCTAACATATCATTACATACACTATCCTAACATATCCTTACATATACTATCCTAACATATCCTTACATATACTATCCTTACATATACTATCCTAACATATCCTTACATACACTATCCTAACATATCCTTACATATACTATCCTAACATATCCTTACATATACTATCCTAACATATCCTTACATATACTATCCTAACATATCCTTACATATACTATCCTAACATATCCTTACATATACTATCCTAACATATCCTTACATACACTATCCTAACATATCCTTACATATACTATCCTAACATATCCTTTCATATACCATCCTAACATATCCTTACATATACTATCCTAACATATCCTTACATATACTATCCTTACATATCCTTACATACACTATCCTAACATATCCTTACATATACTATCCTTACATATACTATCCTAACATATCCTTACATATACTATCCTAACATATCCTTACATACATATCCTAACATATCCTTACATATACTATCCTAACATATCCTTAAATATACTATCATTACATATACTATCCTAACATATCCTTTCATATAACATCCTTACATATACTATCCTAACATATCCTTTCATATAACATCCTTACATATACTATCCTAACATATCCTTACATATACTATCCTAACATATCCTTACATATACTATCCTTACATATACTATCCTAACATATCCTTACATATACTATCCTAACATATCCTTACATACACTATCCTAACATATCCTTACATATACTATCCTAACATATCCTTAAATATACTATCATTACATATACTATCCTAACATATCCTTTCATATAACATCCTTACATATACTATCCTAACATATCCTTTCATATAACATCCTTACATATACTATCCTAACATATCCTTACATATACTATCCTAACATATCCTTACATATACTATCCTTACATATACTATCCTAACATATCCTTACATACACTATCCTAACATATCCTTACATATACTATCCTAACATATCCTTACATATACTATCCTTACATATACTATCCTAACATATCCTTACATATACTATCCTAACATATCCTTACATATACTATCCTAACATATCCTTACATATACTATTGTTACATATACTATCCTAACATATCCTTACATATACTATTGTTACATATACTATCCTAACATATCCTTACATATACTATTGTTACATATACTATCCTTACATATACTATCCTAACATATCCTTACATATACTATTGTTACATATACTATCCTAACATATACTATTGTTACATATACTATCCTTACATATACTATTGTTACATATACTATCCTAACATATCCTTACATATACTATTGTTACATATACTATCCTTACATATACTATTCTAACATATCCTTACATATACTATTGTTACATATACTATCCTAACATATCCTTACATATACTATTGTTACATATACTATCCTAACATATCCTTTCATATACTATCCTAACATATCCTTACATACACTATCCTAACATATCCTTTCATATAACATCCTAACATATCCTTAAATATACTATCATTACATATACTATCCTAACATATCCTTTCATATACCATCCTAACATATCCTTAAATATACTATCATTACATATACTATCCTAACATATCCTTACATATACTATCCTAACATATCCTTAAATATACTATCATTACATATACTATCCTAACATATCCTTTCATATACTATCCTTACATATACTATCCTAACATATCCTTACATATACTATCCTTACATATACTATCCTAACATATCCTTACATATACTATTGTTACATATACTATCCTAACATATCCTTTCATATACCATCCTAACATATCCTTACATATACTATCCTAACATATCCTATAAATATACATATCATTACATATACTATCCTAACATATCCTTTCATATACCATCCTAACATATCCTTACATATACTATCCTAACATATCCTTACATATACTATCCTTACATATACTATCCTAACATATCCTTACATATACTATCCTAACATATCCTTACATATACTATCCTAACATATCCTTACATACACTATCCTAACATATCCTTACATATACTATCCTAACATATCCTTAAATATACTATCATTACATATACTATCCTAACATATCCTTACATATAACATCCTTACATATACTATCCTAACATATCCTTACATATACTATCCTTACATATACATATATACTATCCTAACATATCCTTACATATAACATCCTTACATATACTATCCTAACATATCCTTTCATATAACATCCTAACATATCCTTACATATACCATCCTAACATATCCTTTCATATACTATATCCTTACATATACTATCCTAACATATCCTTACATATACTATTGTTACATATACTATCCTAACATATCCTTACATATACTATTGTTACATATACTATCCTAACATATCCTTACATATACTATCCTAACATATCCTTACATATACACTATCCTAACATATCCTTTCATATAACATCCTAACATATCCTTAAATATACTATCATTACATATACTATCCTAACATATCCTTTCATATACCATCCTAACATATCCTTACATATACTATCCTAACATATCCTTACATATACTATTGTTACATATACTATCCTAACATATCCTTTCATATAACATCCTAACATATCCTTACATATACTATCCTAACATATCCTTACATATACTATACATATACATATCCTAACATACACTATCCTAACATATCCTTACATATACTATCCTACATATATATCCTAACATATCCTTACATATACTATCCTAACATATCCTTACATATACTATCCTAACATATCCTTACATATCCTTAAATATACTATCATTACATATACTATCCTAACATATCCTTTCATATACCATAACATCCTTACATATACTATCCTAACATATCCTTTCATATAACATCCTTACATATACTATCCTAACATATCCTTACATATACTATCCTAACATATCCTTACATATACTATCCTAACATATACTATCCTAACATATCATTACATATACTATCCTAACATATCCTTACATATACTATCCTAACATATCCTTACATATACTATTGTTACATATACTATCCTAACATATCCTTACATATATCCTAACATATCCTTACATATACTATCCTAACATATCCTTACATATACTATCCTAACATATCCTAACATATCCTTACATATACTAACATATCCTTACATATACTATCCTAACATATCCTTACATATACTATCCTAACATATCCTTTCATACACTATCCTAACATATCCTTACATATACTATCCTAACATATCCTTTCATATACCATCCTAACATATCCTTACATATACTATCCTAACATATCCTTACATATACTATCCTTATATCCTTACATACACTATCCTAACATATCCTTACATATACTATCCTTACATATACTATCCTAACATATCCTTACATATACTATCCTAACATATCCTTACATATACTATCCTAACATATCCTTACATATACTATCCTTACATATACTAAATATACATATCATTACATATACTATCCTAACATATCCTTTCATATAACATCCTTACATATACTATCCTAACATATCCTTTCATATAACACATATACTATCCTAACATATCCTTACATATACTATCCTAACATATCCTTACATATACTATCCTTACATATACTATCCTAACATATCCTTACATATACTATCCTAACATATCCTTTCATATATCCTAACATATCCTTACATATACTATCCTAACATATCCTTAAATATACTATCATTACATATACTATCCTAACATATCCTTTCATATAACATCCTAATATATCCTAACATATCCTTTCATATACTATCCTTACATATACTATCCTAATATATCCTTACATATACTATCCTAACATATCCTTACATATACTATCCTTACATATACTATCCTAACATATCCTTACATACATATCCTAACATATCCTTACATATACTATCCTAACATATCCTTACATATACTATTGTTACATATACTATCCTAACATATCCTTCATATACTATCCTAACATATCCTTACATATATATCCTAACATATCCTTACATATACTACTAACATATCCTTTCATATACTATCCTAACATATCCTTACATACACTATCCTAACATATCCTTACATATACTATCCTAACATATCCTTACATATACTATCCTAACATATCATCCTAACATATCCTTACATACACATCCTAACATATCCTTACATATACCATCCTAACATATCCTTACATATACCATCCTAACATATCCTTACATATACTATCCTAACATATCCTTACATATACTATATCCTTACATATACTATCCTAACATATCCTTACATATACTATTCCTTACATATACTATCCTAACATATCCTTACATACACTATCCTAACATATCCTTACATATACTATCCTAACATATCCTTTCATATACCATCCTAACATATCCTTACATATACTATCCTAACATATCCTTACATATACTATCCTTACATATCCTTACATATACTATCCTAACATATCCTTATCCTATACATATCCTTACATATACTATCCTAACATATCCTTCATATACTATCCTAACATATCCTTAAATATACTATCATTACATATACTATCCTAACATATCCTTACATATACTATTGTTACATATACTATCCTAACATATCCTTACATATACTATTGTTACATATACTATCCTAACATATCCTTTCATATACTAACATCCTTACATATACTATCCTAACATATCCTTACATATACTATTGTTACATATACTATCCTAACATATCCTTACATATACTATCCTACATATACTATCCTAACATATCCTTACATATATCCTATATCCTTACATATACTATCCTAACATATCCTTACATATACTATCCTAACATATCCTTACATATACTATCATTACATATACTATCCTAACATATCCTTTCATATACTATCCTAACATATCCTTACATATACTATCCTTACATATACTATCCTAACATATCCTTACATATACATTCCTTACATATACTATCCTAACATATCCTTACATATACTATCCTAACATATCCTTACATATACTATCATTACATATACTATCCTAACATATCCTTACATATACTATTCATTACATATACTATCCTAACATATCCTTACATATACTATCATTACATATACTATCCTAACATATCCTTACATATACTATCATTACATACACTATCCTAACATATCCTTACATATACCATCCTAACATATCCTTACATATACTATTGTTACATATACTATCCTAACATATCCTTACATATACTATTGTTACATATATTATCCTAACATATCCTTACATATACTATCCTAACATATCCTTACATATACTATCATTACATACACTATCCTAACATATCCTTACATATACTATCCTTACATATACTATCCTAACATATCCTTACATATAGTATCCTAACATATACTATCATAACATATTGTTACATATACTATCCTAACATATCCTTACATATACTATCCTAACATATCCTTACATATAGTATCCTAACATATCCTTACATATACTATTCATTACATATACTATCCTAACATATCCTTACATATAGTATCCTAACATATCCTTACATATACTATTGTTACATATACTATCCTTACATATCCTTACATACACTATCCTAACATATCCTTAAATATATTATCATTACATATACCATCCTAACATATCCTTACATATACTATTGTTACATATACTATCCTAACATATCCTTACATATACTATCATTACATATACCATCCTAACATATCCTTACATATACATTGTTACATATACTATCCTAACATATCCTTACATATACTATTGTTACATATACTATCCTAACATATCCTTACATATACTATTGTTACATATACCATCCTAACATATCCTTACATATAACATCCTTACATATCCTTACTATACATATCCTTTATAATATCCTTACATATACTATCCTAACATATCCTTACATATACTATCCTAACATATACTATCATATACATATCCTTACATATACTATCCTAACATATCCTTCATATAACATATTGTTACATATACTATCCTAACATATCCTTACATATACTATCCTAACATATCCTTACATATACTATTGTTACATATACCATCCTAACATATCCTTACATATCCTATCGTTACATATACTATCGTTACATATCCTTACATATACTATCCTAACATATCCTTACATATACTATTGTTACATATACCATCCTAACATATCCTTACATATAACATCCTTACATATACTATCCTAACATATCCTTACATATAACATCCTTACATATACTATCCTTACATATCCTTACATACACTATCCTAACATATCCTTACATACACTATCCTAACATATCCTTACATATCCTATCGTTACATATACTATCGTTACATATCCTTACATATACTATCGTTACATATCCTTACATACACTATCCTAACATATCCTCACGAATACTATCCTTACATATACCATCCTAACATATCCTTACATATACTATCCTAACATATCCTTACATATACTATCCTAACATATCCTTACATATACTATCCTAACATATCCTTACATATACTATCCTTACATGCAGCATCTCTACTTGTCTTTCTAGGTTAATACAGTCAGCAGTTATGACCTAGATTTCACAACACATCGATCACATTCATTCTTGTGTATGCTGAGTTGGTCTCCCACACACACACACACACACATTATCCCCCCCACGACAGTCAACAAACCAATCACAACCTTACCTCTAACACAGGCCCCGCCCCCAGGATGATCTGCTCCACCCCACTGGCGAATCCCTTCTGGCTGAGGGCGGTCAGGTGGTGAATCAGGAAGTTGGTGCTCTGGGTCTTTCCCGAGCCGCTCTCTCCAGAGATGACGATGCACTGGTTCCTCCGCCGCTGTAGCATGGCGTGGTAAGCCACGTCCGCCACGGCGTAGATGTGCGGCTCCAGGTCTCCCAGAGCGTGGTTGTCGTACATCTTGACGTACTTAGGGTTGTAGATGGGTAGGAACTGGAAGGGGTTGATGACGATGAGGATGGAGCCAACGTAGGTGTAGATCTTCTCCTGCCGGAAGCGCGAGCGGAGGCTCTCCAGCAGGGCGTGCTCCGTCAGCTCAGGGAGAGCGCACAGGTCGGCCGGGTGCTCACCCCCTGCGGGCTGGGGCAAGAAACCCCGTTCCACCATGCAGCGGCGCTCCTCGGTCACGCGCAGCCACATCTGGAGACTGCCTCCATAATGGATGGAGCCGTCCAGGTTCTTCTCTCGGAGAAGGAAGCGGTAGTCCTCCCCACTGCCCAGGCCACAGCGATTCTCTAGGGCGTTGCGGGGCCACAGCATCATCCTCTGGACTGGGCAGTCACTGGGGTTGAGGACCCACTCCTCCCCGCCGAACTCCTTCACCTCGGCTAGCACATAGCATTTGGTACGGTCCAGGCTCAGACGCTCCAGCAGGCGCTCGATGGCCTCGGCAGCAGTGGTGCTCTTGCGGGCGCCCACGGGACAGTAGATGGTGCCCTCGGCCAGGGCGCCAGGGTAGATGCGCAGGGTGAACTCTTGGTCCTCCAGGCGCCGCCGCATGCTACCGCTGGCCGTGATAGCCGCCAAATTGTCGCTAGCATAGCCGCAGCCGCCATCTTGAAGACTCATCGTGGAGAAGCAGGTCCCATCAGCACTGGCTGATGCTGGGAGTTGTTCTCTGGACCGGGGGACTGACTCAGGACATTCCAGCTGAGAATATAATTAAAATAGAGAGAGTTTAGAGGAGGCAGGCAACACAATGACATCATACACGATCACGGACACAATGACATCATACACAGTCAAGGACACAATGACATCATATACGGTCAAGGACACTATGGCTTCATACAGTATTGATGAACAACATGAGGGAAGAGGAGGTTCCATGAGGGAACTGATGGTTCCATGAGGGAAGAGGAGGTTCCAAGAGGGAAGTGATGGTTCCATGAGGGAATAGGAGGTTCCATGAGGAAAGTGATGGTTCCATAAGGGAAGAGGAGGTTCCATGAGGGAATAGGAGGTTCCATGAGGAAAGTGATGGTTCCATGAGGGAAGAGGAGGTCCATTGAGGGAAGAGGAGATTTCATGAGGGAAGTGATGGTTCCATGAGGGAAGAGGAGGTTTCATGAGGGAAGTGATGGTTCCATGAGGGAAGAGGAGATTCCATGAGGGAAGAGGAGGTCCATTGAGGGAAGAGGGGGTTCCATGAGGGAAGTGATGGTTCCATAAGGGAAGAGGAGGTTCCATGAGGGAAGAGGAGGTTCCATGAGGGAAGAGGAGGTTCCATGAGGGAAGTGATGGTTCCATTGAGGGAAGAGGAGGTTCCATTGAGGGAAGAGGAGGTTCCATTGAGGGAAGAGGAGGTTCCATGAGGGAAGAGGAGGTTCCATGAGGGAAGAGGAGGTTCCATGAGGGAAGAGGAGGTTCCATGAGGGAAGAGGAGGTTCCATGAGGGAAGAGGAGGTTCCATGAGGGAAGAGGACGTTCCATGGGGGAAGAGGACGTTCCATGAGGGAAGCGATGGTTCCATGAGGGAAGAGGATGTTCCATGAGGGAAGAGGATGTTCCATGTGGGAAGAGGATGTTCCATGAGGGAAGTGATGGTTCCATGAGGGAAGAGGAGTTCCATTGAGGGAAGAGGAGGTTCCATAAGGGAAGAGGAGGTTCCATGAGGGAAGAGGAGATTCCATGAGGGAAGAGGAGATTCCATGAGGGAAGAGGACGTTCCATGAGGGAAGAGGACGTTCCATGGGGGAAGAGGACGTTCCATGAGGGAAGTGATGGTTCCATGAGGGAAGAGGATGTTCCATGAGGGAAGAGGAGGTTCCATGAGGGAAGAGGAGATCCAGACAGCAAAATATGTCTGTTCGAAATCATGTGACAGTGGCACATGACATGTTGTGTATCATAGTCAAAATAACTAGTATCTCGTTTTTGAAAAAGTCCCAAAACAGATAGTAAAACCAGGAAAGCCAGATAACAAGCCCAGAGGCAGTAAAAGCCGTCAGACATTTCTAAGCCACTGGGCCTGGCTTATCTGAGCCATGGACTGTGTGTGCTTATCTGAGCCATGGACTGTGTGTGCTTATCTGAGCCATGGACTGTTTGTGCTTATCTGAGCCATGGACTGTGTGTGCTTATCTGAGCCATGGACTGTGTGTGCTTATCTGAGCCATGGACTGTGTGTGCTTATCTGAGCCATGGACTGTGTGTGCTAATCCTAGTGCCATGCACCTGTGCCAAGATAAACAGCTGCCAGCATCCACACAGAAGTGTCTCTAATGAACACACAATGGCTTAAAGTGAAGGCAACAACTTCTCTGGTTGAAAACAGCCGACGTGGCGTCGATAAGAGTCTGTTTATTTGTTTCTTCTAAATTGACTACAGAGTGTAAATTGGATAGTGGTCATAAAGTCTCGTCCAAAACAGATGTTTTCAAGGGAGCCCTGTAGAGCCGGCATTGATGGAAATGTTCTCCCATAGATTTAATACTGAGAGACGGATCAATTATAATATTAGACTGAGTGTCTTTATCTCCCATCACATCAACGTCAGTAAGACCAAGAAGTTGACTGTGGACTACAGGAAAAAAAGGGGAGGGGGTGAAATTAGCCAGACATTAGCCTTTAGGACTGTTAGCATAAACCCTTTCTAGCCCAATTCCTGCCCTTTCTGTTTTTTTCTAGTTGTTTGAGTCTGTATCTGTGGTATGTGATGCAACTAGATAGCTAGACCCCCTAGTTGCATCACATACCACAGATACAGACTCAAACAACTAGAAAAAAACAGAAAGGGCAGGAATTGGGCTAGAAAGGGTTTATGCTAACAGTCCTAAAGGCTAATGTGTTCATGCTAATAGCTAGTAGCAGCCATGTTACACCCAGGAACAGAAATGACAGGCGTCAGACAGACAGAACAAACAGCACAAAGGTTAACAGCTTAATGCTGAAGATATTATACTGAAAAAGCAACAATTACGATACAGTGTGCAGTGTGTTTCCGGGAAGTATCATGACTATGTATAGGTTAGGCTTACAGGTGTAGGTTTTCATTCAGTTCAGAGAAATTAGGTTGTCATTGGTGCATGGATATAGTCCTCAGGGGAGAGAGATCTGATCTGCTTTTCTTCAGAGTGGATGTCATTAGTATTAAACCTCTGACACCCACACTTGACAGCAATACAGGCCTAGAGCCAAAAGCACCACTGTGTTTTAGTGTCCCCTCCCTCCCCCTCCACCTCACACTCCCCCTCCACCCCTCTCCTCTCTTTCTCCCTCGTTTCTCTCAGAGTTTGCCCTGCTTGCTCCTGCAGTTGGCAGCAGGCCAGCTGCTCTCCCAGGTGTCTGTCTGTCTGTCTGTCTGTCTGTCTGTCTGTCTGTCTGTCTGTCTGTCTGTCTGTCTGTCTGTCTGTCTGTCTGTCTGTCTGTCTGTCTGTCTGTCTGTCTGTCTGTCTGTCTGTCTGTCTGTCTGTCTGTCTGTCTGTCTGTCTGTCGTGCTGTCGGTGGTGCTATATGTCTGTCAGTGGTGCTGTCTGTCGTGCTGTCGGTGGTGCTATATGTCTGTCAGTGGTGCTGTCTGTCAGTAGTGCTGTCTGTCTGATCTAAGATGTGCTGCTGTGAATGATTTGGAGAAGTCTGTGTCTGCAGCATCACAGGTCACCTCTTATCACACACAGAAGGAGAGACAACAAGAGAGAGGGAGATAAAGGGAGAGGGAGATGAATAGAGACAGCAAGAAAGAGAGAGAGATCAAGGGAGAGGGAGATGAATAGAGACAGCAAGAGAGAGGGAGAGAGAGAGCAAGGGAGAGGGAGATGAATAGAGACAGCAAGAGGGAGGGAGAGGGAGAGCAAGGGAGAGGGAGATGAATAGAGACAGCAAGAGAGGGAGATCAAGGGAGAGAGAGATGAATAGAGACAGCAAGAGAGGGAGAGCAAGGGAGAGTGAGATGAATAGAGACAGCAAGAGAGAGGGAGATAAAGGGAGAGTGAGATGAATAGAGACAGCAAGAGAGAGGGAGAGATCAAGGGAGAGGGAGATGAATAGAGACAGCAAGAGAGAGGAGAGAGAGAGCAAGGGAGAGGGAGATGAATAGAGACAGCAAGAGGAAGGGAGAGGGAGAGCAAGGGAGAGGGAGATGAATAGAGACAGCAAGAGAGGGAGATCAAGGGAGAGAGAGATGAATAGGGACAGCAAGAGAGGGAGAGCAAGGGAGAGGGAGATGAATAGAGACAGCAAGAGAGAGGGAGATAAAGGGAGAGTGAGATGAATAGAGACAGCAAGAGAGAGGGAGAGATCAAGGGAGAGGGAGATGAATAGAGACAGCAAGAGGGAGGGAGAGATCAAGGGAGAGGGAGATGAATAGAGACAGCAAGAGAGGGAGAGCAAGGGAGAGGGAGATGAATAGAGACAGCAAGAGAGAGGGAGATGAATAGAGAGCAAGATAGAGGGAGATCAAGGGAGAGGGAGATGAATAGAGACAGCAAGAGAGGGAGAGCAAGGGAGAGGGAGATGAATAGAGACAGCAAGAGAGAGGGAGATGAATAGAGAGCAAGATAGAGGGAGATCAAGGGAGAGGGAGATGAATAGAGACAGCAAGAGAGAGAGAGAGATCAAGGGAGAGGGAGATGAATAGAGACAGCAAGAGAGAGGGAGAGATCAAGGGAGAGGGAGATGAATAGAGACAGCAAGAGAGAGAGAGATCAAGGGAGAGGGAGATGAATAGAGACAGCAAGAGAGAGAGATAAAGGGAGAGGGAGATGAATAGAGACAGCAAGAGAGAGAGAGATCAAGGGAGAGGGAGATGAATAGAGACAGCAAGAGAGAGAGAGATCAAGGGAGAGGGAGATGAATAGAGACAGCAAGAGAGAGAGAGATCAAGGGAGAGGGAGATGAATAGAGACAGCAAGAGAGGGAGATCAAGGGAGAGAGAGAGAGAGAGAGAGATCTATCACTCATATCCCTGTCCCCTTCTAAGCAGTCTTCTCATTGTCCAGGTTGACATGACAATTACTCTGAAGTTTAAATTGCTAGCTTGGATGAGTATAGCGTATGTTTAGTGAGCATACAGTGCCTTGCGAAAGTATTCGGCCCCCTTGAACTTGGCGACCTTTTGCCACATTTCAGGCTTCAAACATAAAGATATAAAACTGTATTTTTTTGTGAAGAATCAACAACAAGTGGGACACAATCATGAAGTGGAACGACATTTATTGGATATTTCAAACTTTTTTAACAAGTCAAAAACTGAAAAATTGGGCGTGCAAAATTATTCAGCCCCTTTACTTTCAGTGCAGCAAACTCTCTCCAGAAGTTCAGTGAGGATCTCTGAATGATCCAATGTTGACCTAAATGACTAATGATGATAAATACAATCCACCTGTGTGTAATCAAGTCTCCGTATAAATGCACCTCCACTGTGATAGTCTCAGAGATCCGTTAAAAGTGCAGAGAGCATCATGAAGAACAAGGAACACACCAGGCAGGTCCGAGATACTGTTGTGAAGAAGTTTAAAGCCGGATTTGGAGTATCAGACCACTGCAAATCTACCAAGACCTGGCCGTCCCTCTAAACTTTCAGCTCATACGAGGAGAAGACTGATCAGAGATGCAGCCAAGAGACCCATGATCACTCTGGATGAACTGCAGAGATCTACAGCTGAGGTGCTTCTGTAGCTCAGTTGGTAGAGCTGAACGCCAGGGTAGTGGGGACGGGACTACGTAGAATGTATGCACCACTGTAAGTCGCTTTGGATAAAACTAAATCATATATTATTATTATTATTATTATATTATATATATTATTATATTATATTATCATATATTAGGTGGGACACTCTGTCCATAGGACAACAATCAGTCGTATATTGCACAAATCTGGAAGAGT